>NC_133324.1:716965298-717081178 GCF_042186555.1 Aquarana catesbeiana | reverse complement strand
AACTGTGGGAGGAGTTAGGGTGGTAAATTTGGCTATAATAATAAGAATAATATATATGTGAGATAACAGTAAGTGGTCTTGCTATGCAAGAACACTTAATAACTAGAAAAGGTACAATTTCTGGGGAAATTGTGAAAGTGTTCTTGCCTCTACAACTGGAGTGGGCGGAGTAACTGGGTGGGGTGGAGTGGCTTGAGTAACTGTGAAAAGTGTTAAAAAGCTTAATATTTTAAAAAGTATAAATAGTAGTAAAAAAGTTCCATCATTCGCTGAAAGAGCTGAACATTTTTTTCAAAAGTAATTTTTTTTTTCAAAAATGAATTTTTTTTAATCAAAAATGATTTTTTTTTCTTCAAAAATGATTTTTTTTTTCAAAAGTAATTTTTTTTTTCAAAAATGAATTTTTTTATTTCAAAAATAATTTTTTTTTCGAAATTATTATTTTTTTTAAAGTAATTTTTTTTTCAAAAATATTTTTTTTTTTCAAATATATTTTTTTTTCAAAAATAATTTTTTTTTTAAAAGAAATTTTTTTTTCAAAAATATTTTTTTTTTTTCAAAAATATTTTTTTTTTCAAATTTTTTTTTTTTTTTTTTCAAAAATGATTTTTTTTTTTCAAAAATTATTTTTTTACTTTTTTCAAAAATTTATTTTTTTTTTCAAAAATATTTTTTTTTTTACATGGGGCGGTCATAATGTTTTGGCTGATCATGGGGGGGTCATAATGTTTTGGCTGATCATGGGGTTGTCAGCTTTTGTCACTTCCCACTCTAGTTTTGAACATTTCGCCATTCATTCCTATAATCCAGCGCCCGACCCCCCCTTTTCTTACTTGAGCCTGATCCGACCCAGCGATATACGCAGGCGCAGCTGCTCCAGCCGCTGTCTCTCTCCTCATTGGTCAGACTGATAGCAGCAGGAACCAATGGCTGTCAATAAAATCTTGTGACACGGGAGCGGGGGGCGGGGTGAGTCCCTCTGTCTGTGTCAATGGACGCAGCAGCGGGACTCAGGAGCACCCCCGCACGGGTGCCCCAAGGTAAAGGGGCTTTCCGTGGGGGCACCCGACAAATAGGAGGGGCTTGGAGAACCAGCGGGGGATCCCAGAAGAAGAGGATCGGAACTGCTCTGTGCAAAACCATTGCACAGAGCAGGTAAGTATAGGCATGTTTTTTTTTTTTTTCTATGGGATTTTATTTAGAAATTTGTAGATGTTTTTATATAAAGAAATGTGTGTGTCCTCATGCTTTTTGGTTTTTGGATCTCAAGCAGCTTGTCTTCTTTTTTATTTGTACTTACCTTTTATTATAAGTCCTATGTCAGTCACATGATGTGTGGAGCCCTCTTCTTTATTTCTTCTCCTAGCAGTGGGCATTCCTCAATAATACAGATATATGTTAGCACTTTTCTCTGAATCTGAATGTTACTGCAGGGTGCCTTGGTAAAACTCAACTGGTAAGAGGATAGGCACTGGACTGAAGAGCAGGTAGGTCTGTGGGGATAGTGCTAAAGAGGAGGTGAGCATTGCAGACAGAACTGGATTTTTCTTTTTTTTAATTCTTGTGTATTTTATTTTTTTAAGAAAAAATTACAATCAGGCTTTAGAACAGAACCTACCTCTTGCCTCCTTAATGTAATCTCTTACACTGGTGTTTTTATACAAACAGGGCCGGACTGGCCTACCGGGATACCGGGAAATATCCCGGTAGGCTGGCTGCACAAAGTACCGCTGGGGCCGCTCACTGCCTGTGTCAGCATCAGCAATCTAAAGAGCAGCAGCGGCGGCTGTTATGTCACTCACTGTCTGTGTGTGTCTCCGGGGCCGCTCACTGCCTGTGTCCTGACCTAAAGATCAGCAGCGGTGGCCGCCGCTGCTGTACTATGCCATGGCTGCCTGTGTCACTCACTGTCTCCTCCGTTCGGGCGCCGGCGCGCCGCCCACCACACTCATCATGCCTCGCTCTGTCTGTGTGCCTGTGTGCCTGAGGGGGAGGAGCAGGAGAACGCCGTGCTGCTCCATTTTGCCTCGTCCCGTGCGGCGCTAGCCAGCACCGCCCACTATCTGCACGAGGAGAGAATATCAGTGAATGGCCGGCAGTGCAGCTGCTACAGCACAAAAATTAAGGTATTAAAAATCTCTCTCTCTCTCCCCCTCTCTCTCTCTCCCCCCATCTCTCTCTCTCCCCCCCCCTCTCTCTCTCTCCCCCCTCTCTCTCTCTCTCCCTCTCTCTCCCCCCCTCTCTCTCTCTCTCCCCCTCTCTCTCTCTCTCTCCTCTCTCTCTCTCTCCTCTCTCTCTCTCTCCCCCCCCCTCCCCCCCCCCCCCTCTCTCTCTCTCTCTCTCTCCCATGTTTTGTTCAAGTGCCAGATTATCTTTGAAAAGCTGTATACCATCAAACGCTGCCACTGTGCCCATAGATTGCCAACACTGTGCCCTGCCCATCAAACGCTGCCACTGTACCATCAAACGCAGCCACTGTACCATCAAACGCAGCCACTGTACCCATAAATTGCCACCACTGTGCCCATTAAACGCTGCCACTGTACCATCAAACGCAGCCACTGTACCATCAAACGCAGCCACTGTACCCATAAATTGCCACCACTGTGCCCATTAAACGCTACCACTGTACCATCAAACGCAGCCACTGTACCATCAAATGCAGCCACTGTACCCATCAATTGCAGCCACTGTACCCATAAATTGCCACCACTGTGCCCATTAAACGCAGCCACTGTACCATCAAACGCAGCCACTGTACCATCAAACGCAGCCACTGTACCCATAAATTGCCACCACTGTGCCCATTAAACACAGTCACTGTGCCCATCAAACGCTGCCACTGTACCCATAAATTGCTGCCACTGTGCCCCATCAAACGCAGCCACTGTACCCATTAATTGCAGCCACTGTGCCCATTAAACGCTGCCACTGTACCATCAAACGCAGCCACTGTACCATCAAACGCAGCCACTGCACCCATAAATTGCCACCACTGTGCCCATTAAACGCTGCCACTGTGCCCATCAAACGCAGCCACTGTACCATCAAACACAGCCACTGTACCCACAAATTGCCACCACTGTGCCCATTAAACACAGCCACTGTGCCCATCAAACGCAGCCACTGTACCATCAAACGCAGCCACTGTACCCATAAATTGCCGCCACTGTGCCCATCAAACGCAGCCACTGTGCCCATCAAACGCAGCCACTGTGCCCATCAAACGCAGCCACTGTAACCATCAATTGCCGCCAGTTTGCCCCATCAATTGCCACCAGTTTGCCCATTAAATCCTGCCAGTGTCCCCCCCGCCCGGCACTTACCTGTCTCAGGTCAGCGCGTTACTCCACGCTCCCTCTGATAGGCATCCAATCACAGCGCCTGTCGCTTCAGCCAATCAGGTGACAGGTAACCAGACCCAGTGCACCTGATTGGCTGAGAGGCGGGTCAGTGTTAGGGAAGCGATTTATTTGATTTCCTAACACAGCACTGTGTAAGCAGCAAACGCACAGCAGTGTGCCCGCTGTTTACCAATTTGGAAGCCTATTAGAGCTGACGGCTCTAATCAGGCACTTCTAAAAACACCCCCGCCGCTGTAATTCACATGCCCGATGCCCAACAAGGGTGCCGGACACCTGAATAGGAATCTGTCTATTGAAGATTGATGGGTGCAATGGACGCACCGCCACTGCCCAGTTGTATTTCCCCTGGGTGAGGAAATCCCACCATGTTTTACATTATACATTCCTATACACTGTGTGCCCTATAAAAAGGAGGTGGGCATTAAGGGACAGAGTGGTGTGCAGGCAATTTGTTTTATTTTTTGTGTGCATTACAGGGCACTTTCACCCCCTTCCTTCCCAGGCCAATTTTCAGCTTTCAGTGCTGTCACACTTTCAATGACAATTGCGCGGTCATGCAACGCTGTTCACACAAATAGAGCTTTCTTTTGGTGATATGTGTCTTATCTATATATAATGCACTCTTTAAATGTGCTTTAAAATGCATGGTTTTCCATTTTATGAACAAAAAAATAATGACGTTATGCTGTTGGGCTGGTATAATAATGCTATGGGGCTGGTATGACATTTTTTCCAGGGCTGGTTTTCATTCCCAGTCTGGCCCTGTATACAAAAACACTGCAGCCTTTGGTGTTAATTATTTGGCTTGATGATTTCATAAATACTCTCTACCTTTATTCATCTGAATATAAGAAACAAGCTATTTTGACCAAAAATGTAATCCTAAAATCCTAATCTTATAAATGTTATACATGCCTTTTGTGCAATAAATAATTGTACTGGTGTTTCTGTACATGTTTCTTTAAGATATAATTATTCAATCAAATATAAGTGTACAAATTCAACATGTGCTCTCTGCTTAGAAACTTTCTCTGTGTGCATTAGGAGCTGGATGCCATTAGGTAATTCCTAAAAACCAATATATCTGTCATCCAATGCTCTATAGCCATAGTTAGGCATGCTTAATGGATGAGGGATGCTCGGCCTTCTTCTCCATAGGGGTTCATAAGACGTGACCTACATAGAAGAGCAGGACAAATTTAGATTAATCACATAACTGAAAGAACAAGTACACATATTTAATATCAGTCTTTTAAAAGTAAATATTGGTGAAGAAAATTATGTTGAAATCTGAAAACCTAAGTATACAGATAGCTAAAGAGATAAGATGTACATTGACATAGATGGAAAATATCAATTTATGCCAAAAAACTACATTTAAAATATTATCATGTTTATGATCACAATGTTCAGAGTAATTCTGCTCCAACTTGGATATACATAAATCGAAATTGTAGCACACCTGTGGCACAGTGGTGTAGTGGGTAGCACTCTCGCCTAGCAGTAAAAAGGGTTGCTGGTTTGAACCACAACATTACCTGCCTAGAGTTTGCATATTCTCCCTGTGCCTGTGTGGGTTTCCTCCCACACTCCAAAGACATGCTGGTAGGTAAATTGGCCCTAGTATATGAATGTGAGTTGGGGACCTGAGATTATGGGCTCCTTGAGGGTAGGGACCAATGTTAGTGTGCGATGTATGTGTGGAGCACTGCGTAATTTGACGGTGCTATATGGGTACCTTAAATAAATAATAATATAATAGATGAGCATCTTAATGAGGCACAATGTACAGGGATACATTGGACATGCACCCACACTCTCTCAGGTTGCACTGGTGTCTTTATTCAACCTTACTAACTATGTAACCCAGTTTTTCTGTATGAATAGCATTGAGCACATTCAAAATCTGGGGCTGTATTTATAAGGGGTTTATTATATAGGGAATATATGTGAAGCGCCCTATTCCCGTAGGAGTGGCAGAGTCCGGTTGCAAGACTGGCAATGGTAGACCTCTTATTGCACAGGTCCCAGGCATGTGAGCTATGATTCGCAGTGTCCGCAGCGGGCCCAGGCATGGACTCCCACTGTAGGCTTCTGGCATGCAGGGCACAGCATGCAGAGCTGCTCCACGCAGTCTACTACTCCGAGCGCCAGTCCTCCGGTGAGCTCCAGGCGGATGCCAGTGTCCACGAGGACTTGGTCCTGCTGATCAGTTTGCTGCATGGCTGGCGTACTCTGAACGCGCATCGCCATCTTCCTCTGCCTTGTGTATGGCGCGTGGCATGCTGACTGCTGACACCCTCTCCTCTAGGGCGTGGATCCGCCCCTCAGCTTGTTGACTCAGTGCACGAGGAACTGTAACTCTACATTTGTTGGTCGCACCACAGCGACACCTGGTGGCAGGCTTCGTAGAACTGCAGGTTACAGCAGCTAACTAACTTTTATACAGTGGAAATGTTCCTTGTGATGCCCTCACTGTAAGAGAAATAGTCCCTGTATTGTCTCCGGTACCACACCACCCCCTGTGGCCATGTTTCCAAGGGCAACAGCGGCACCCACAACTCCATCACATTCCCGACTGTGCAGCAGGCAAATTGTAGCAATAAGTGGCGATGCTGGCACTGTACCCACACCAGGCATCTCTGTATGTGGCAAGGTGCCGTCGGTAATGGTCCCCTGAGACTATCCGGGTTACAGTCACTGTATTGCTGGGACTGTCTGTGAGGTTGCTGGGGGCAACGGACTTGCAGGAAAGTAAAATCTTGGTGGGACCTCCATGAAGCGCCCTACTCCCATAGGAGAGGCTAAAAGTTTGTTCTTCCCTGAAGTTTGTTCCATTACCCCCTTTCCCCTCCAAAGATACGACACGCAGACAGTCATTAAACTTGTTGAACTATGTACATCTTTATTGCGGTTCCATGTCAAATGCTGCATTGCACTGGAAAGTCACTCTGAATAACTTCCAGTGTTTTGAGTAATGAGAAATACAACATTTAATCCTGAACAAAAGAAGCCTTTGTTAGTAAAACTTCCATCTGGCATAAATTCTCTGTTGTGTAATGCATCTCTCCTTCCTCCTGTTAGTCACCACTTCCTGACTGCACAGTACTTCTGGTTTAACTCCATGAACGATACTCTAAATAAAGTCCAGGAGATGACTTTTGGATTCCTCCAGGGTATTAGTTCTCTAAGGCCCAGCCCTGTTCTCCTGAACCCTCACACTAATCCCTATAAAGCCTTCAGAAGCACTGTTCCCCCGGGTTACACTCACATGTGTTGCTGAGCGACCATCCATGAAGCACATAGAAAAGTCCTCTCCCAGTCTCCTTTTTGTGTCAGTATAGCGACTGTTCCATAAAGAATCTCCTGCAGTCTCTTCTCCACCTGCATCTCTCCTCCATAGCATGCTTCCCCCTCCCCCGAAGGGGAGAGCACCAAAGCTGTGTCCGAACTACATCCTTCCTCCTGGATCTCTCAAACTCCCATGAATCAAGACCCCCAGGAAGCATGTGACCAAGCCTTAAATAGAAGTCCCGCCCCTGCCCAAACAAATTAATGATTGGTCCAAAGGGGTCTTTCAGAAACTACCTGTCACTCTAACTTGTATTCCTCCCATTCTCCAGATCAAAACATGGAAAAATAGAGGAAACTGCTCAAGCAAAGTGCAAGGGGTCACACCCTCCTCTACTCTAGTAAACCTCCCATGCCAATCAAACCCACCAGCTTACACTGCAGGGTAAAACACTGGCTATTTTGGCCTATTTCTACACCTAACTCACTATTATAGCACTCACCTAAACAGGTGGGCGCTACATATGGTTGATCCTTAATTGTTTTTTGTTAATTTAGATGTCATATGCCAGCACCCAAGTGCACTGTATTTGGGGTGTAACAGAGAAATTATCCACCATAACCCTGAATTTCACATATAGAGGTGTTCTCAATCCAAACATGCAAAAACATAGCTGTTTTAACAATTGGTTCTGCTTGTAGCTGGGGCAGGATGAAAGAGGCTGTTATGCATGATGTCAGCTCCCAAAAAGTACATCCAGTCACCCGCTGCAAACCTAGTGGGCAGCACAGTGGTGTAGTGGGTAGCACTCTTGCCTAGCAGTAAAAAGGGTCACTGGTTCAAATCCCAACCATGACACTACCTGCATGGAGTTTGCATGTTCTCCCTGTGCCTGTGTGGGTTTCCTCCCACACTCCAAAGACATGCTGGTAGGTTAATTGGCTTCTGTTCAAAATTTGGCCCTAGTATATGAATGTGAGTTGGGGACCTTGGATTGTTGGCTCCTTGAGTGTAAGGACCAATGTGGGTGTACGATGTATGTGTGGAGCGCTGCGTGAATTGGCAGCGCTATATGGGTACCTTAAATAAATAGGGATGATTGTAGATCTGCACTCACTCAGGATGGACTGGTGTCTTTATTCAACCTTACTAACTATGTAACCATGTACTGTCTGAAAAAAATATACTGTAAACTGACAAGGCATTGTACACATTTTCTTTCTTTATTTAATACATTTAAAAAAACAGTCAATTAAAATGAAATATTGTACATTAATGCTTTGCATTCTTTTGGCTCTTTTTTATATGTTTTCTTCTATCTATTTACATACTATTAAAAAAATAAATAATTGTTGCTTACAGACCGAAACTAGCTTAAGCTATTACACACAAAACTATAATAAGTCACATATGTGACTTATCAAAGTGGCTCATTCCTCATCTGACAGTTTCAGCCTCTTAGGGCGGCAATACATGGAACAAATCTCGGCCGGTTGAGCAGGAACCGGTCGAGATTCAAACCTTTAATGGGCAGGCTGCAAGTTGATGAATGGATTAACTTGGGTACAACCAGCCTATTGGATTTGCTTCAGATTATCCCAAGCAGCTGCTATAGCCGCTAGCATTAATCACTGTCTTCTCCCGGTGGGGTGGTTCTCCCCCAGCCAGGAGAAGACAATTGCTTGGCTGGAGGGATTCCTCTGTCAGCACTGTCTGTGTTGATGGGGGAATCGTGTAAATTTCTTTCCTGCAACCACCGTCTATGCAGGGCCAGTGCTACCACTAGGCGAACTAGGCGGCTGCCTAGGGCACACTGCCTGTCTAGGGCACAACCACGGCCGCTGGTTCCTACTGTTTGACCTTGACCTACAGTATTCCCTGTGGTATTTTTTTTTTTTTTTTTAATTCCTGGGTCTTCGGGGTCATGCAGACAGGTTGTCCCGCTCTCCCTGTTGGCTCCAATACCTGGACCTTGGTATGCTGCCATCCTGCCCTCTTTCAAGATGGCAACGGTGGTCATTGGTTCTGCTGTGGGTCTCGGATGGGGTACTGGTGTGGGCGGTGCATTCTCTCCCATGGGGAGTATATAGGATGGTTTGGTAGGTCATTCGGCCTTGTGGAGGCACTGGTGGTACTACCCTTTGTTTCTTTCCCTGGATGGTGCAGGTGGAATGGTAAGCCTGTCGCAGCTTTGTGTTCATTCAGGAGCTGCATTTCGCTGCACACTAACTCTGTTACTCTAAGTTTTTTACATCTTTACATCTCCTATATTTCTTCACAGATTAAACATTGGTGATTGGGATGGGGGGGCTGGTCTTGCCTGGGGCACAAAATAGTTTAGCACCGGCCCTGCATCTATGGGCTGCCTTAGAAGGCAGCATCTGCTGTGCTCTTTTTTGGTTAAGAGTGCTAATAGTTCTCTGGAAAACATATGTATTAAATGTTAACTTGGAAAACATAAAATTATTTTATATAGTAAACAGTAACAATATCTGATATAAAGTCCAAAAATCTTAAAACGACAACTAAAAATAAAACTTTATAATTTCGCTTTGAGGTGTTCCTAGGATCAGTTTTGAAATAATAGCTTTTGTTTAAAACTTAAGAAATGTACTATAGGTACAGTATATGAAATCCAAACCAGTTTTGGGCTTGGAGGAAAAAATGCAACAGCAGGACCGAAGGACACTGGCTTTAACCCAGACAGTTATCAGCAGCAAAGCAAAAGTCCACACTTACAAAACAAAACTCAAATGCTTCTTTGCAGATCAATATAGTTCCAGTAAAAAGAAATGCGCTTAGGTCAGCCGGGCAAACTTCAGTATATCAGGGTTCAATCACAATGGCACCACAGGGCCCAGCCAGCAATGGAACATTCAGACATGAGTTTGTTTTGTTCAAATTCACACAAGTGAAGCAATCAGTACTGTCAACACTCCCCCTCTCTCTACCTCCTACTGTTTCTTTTAGGGTAGATTTGGATGTGTATCAAAATTCACGGCTCCTCTGAAGAGCAATCCTTAATCTAGGAGTTTTTGAAAGGTGGTGAGGAGGCAATGCAATGCCCCCTCACCCCTGTTTTCAACCCCATTTTCGCTAACAAATTAAATGCAACTGCATGCATTGCACACGGTTGTGGAGCATTGGTGGCGCCTTTGGTTTGCTTAAAGCGCAACTACACTTTTGTTGAAAAAAAAGAAACATTCCCCCCTGGGTGACCTGTGTACAGTGCAAGGATTATAACAAACTTTGTTGCAGATTCCTACCTTTTGTTATTCTGAAGAAATCCCTGTGTGTTTGTCTGTGCCTCTGTACTGAGTGGGTCTAATGGGAGTGGTTTCATAATTAACTGTCAGATGTGCAGCTGCAGGGCACTAATGAGGTAATCTGCTGGGTCTGCATCCCTTTAGACGTGTTCCTATTGAAAGTATCTTTCAAAAAATGAAATTTTTGTTGCGAGGGATGTCTGAAATCTGATTTGTATCTTAGGCAGACTTCTGGGAAAATTGGTGAGCCAATCACACAAGCAGGAAATGATGTTTCTGGGGAGTGGTCAGTACACACACTGTGTACAGAACAGCTACAGGTAGCCATATTGCAATGTATTTTCAGAAAATTACATTGACTGCCCATTGAAAATGAAAGGTCATTTTTAATAACATTCAATTACAATATGATTAGTGTCGCAATTATATGCGCTATATTATTTTTTTATTTATTTGCTATTTTTTTTTCCCTACGAAAGTGGAGTTACCCTTTAACTTAAATGGGTCAGATTTGGTGGGCTTGCCACCCGCCCATAGTAATGTGTGGGATGGGAATGTGTCCGCACCATGTAAACACCCCATCTGCCATTTTCAGCCTAAAGTGGGGGGGGGGGGGTAAAGGATAAGTTTACCTTTACAAACAAAATTTTAAATTCACTTTTTTTTTTTGCAAGTAAAAGAATATGCATTTATTATTTTTTTGTAATGGACCTGTAAAGCATTGCACCCATAATCAGCAGATTGTGGGTGTAATGCCACGGTCCTGCAGACTGTCTGGGTATCTGTCTGGCCATATCTCCGAAATGTTTTTTTTTACCCAAATGCATTTTCTGCATTAAGGTAAAAGAACCTTCCACTGTGTGTGTACCCCCCTCCTTCTCCCTAACCTATATTAATCCAGCGCTGTGCCTGGCGGCAGGTCTTCTCTCTCTCTCTCTGGTCTCAAAGGCTTTACTGAGTACAGTGGAAGCCATTGGTTTATATTGCTGTCAGTCAGAGGAGAGGAGAGGAGTAGAGTGTGTGTGTGTGTGTGTGTGTGTGTGCGTGTGTGTGTGTGGGGGGGGGGCGGTCGAGCCACACAGTGTGTGTCTAAGGACACACACAGCCCGTCTCAGGAGTGTGCCCACATGTCTGCCCCTATAGCAAGCACTTGCTATGACACAGAAGAGGAGGATCCAAGATTACTTGGCTTTTGGAACCCCAAAAGAAGAGGTTTGAGGCTGCTCTGTGCAATACCGTTTAATAATAATACAAAAAAAAAAAAAAGTTTAAAGTTTTATCACACCATTAATGTGCTGATAGCATTTGCATGTATGCTACAAGAAACGCATCATTCAGAGGGAGAATATATATGACAATACTATATCAGTTGACTCTGGAATGGTGATTATAAAATATACACTGTTCTTTTGAGAACCTTTCTAAATTAGACTCTTATTACCTTTTTGTGTTTAGCAATTGCATAGGATTTTGACACTTACTGTGCAGTGTAATTTTCCTGTGAGTTACAGTAAAGGCATATACACTAGAATCCATTAATCAGCTTAATGACTGCTACCTCCTGCCATAATTGTTCATCATATTTGAATGGGAGATGTAAATTAGATGGGTTAATAGCTACATCAGTCGACCACATGGTCACATGAATAGAGAGCTATATATATTGTGTTCTCCAATAACAACTAGATGCATTTCAGCTGGACCATATCAGTTGCTCAGGCATGGACATTTGTTAATTTTACAAAGCCAAAGCTAATGTGAGCATAATATCAATGGTAAAGCCTTATCAATTTAAGTTAAAAAATTATTTACATTAATTTGTCTTGCTATGATATAAGGCTTGATGCATTCAAATGTGTTAAATCAAGCATGAACATTTTTCACATCAAACTTCTTATTTTCCACATGAGTTATCTATCATTTAGGTTTCAGTTTTTTTTAAATATTATTTAATTATTATTTTGTTATTTATTTTACGCAGTGCTTATCTTTAATGCACCTTAATTTACCATTGATGTGTTACCTGTGTTTTGACAGGTTTAGCACTGGAATTTTATCTTTTTTTTTTTTCTTAGGCTACTTGGAATACTGATACTGTAGGTATCAATGTGCCTGGAGTGATAAGGAGTATGGGTACTATCCTACAACTCACTTTTAACTCACCTGTCTCCCTTTGGACGACTCCTTGCCCCTTGCTCCATTTACCACGTAGTATTGGCTATATGCTTCATTCATTCAGTGTAGCATGTTTTGTGGTTTGCATTACATTTCATTGTATTACAATGTACAGTAGTTTAGGTTGTATTACTTAGATTTGTTAACGGAATACAGTCAGCGCAAAAATATAACTAACACAAAATCTAACAAGCTGCTGTGCACTGAAGGTAAACATATAAAACCTCAGAGAACGTATAATGAAGTAAAGCAGTGCAGCGCTAAACCCAAAAGTCCTAAAACAGTCCCTTTAAAAAGAGTCAATAGTAGATAAGAAAAGGGGTTCTCCTCCGTGGTGATATAAGTGCTCAAGATATTCCATGCAGTGCTACATATCCGTGATACCACCACCGGCCAACCAAACCGCTCACCTCAGCACATGGACCCCTGAACTAACAGGTAGGTCAAAACAGCATTTACCACACTTGGTGGAGGGAGATGAAGACTTGTCTGGGAAGATGGTCCCACGGTAATGAAGATGGCACTCAAAATTGCAGGTCATGTCACATGTAATAAAAATGAAAATACATAGTGCACACTGCGTGGCTAAAAACAAATTTCGTTTATTAAAAATGAAGGTACTCACAAGCACAGCACTATACCCTAGTGCTGGGATACAGATAAAATGTCATCAAGGATAACGTGGGTTAGAAGGTGGCTGCAGTGATGTCCAAAAGCTCCCGCACGCGTATCGTCCTCCTCGGGACTTCGTCAGCGGTAATGGAGATAAAAGACATCACATCTATATATATAGAGCCCAAAATAATCTACTTCCTGTAAGGTGAAACACCCCCCTAGGGAACCGACCAATCGGCTCTGGCTATCCTGGGGTCAAAGGGATTGCTTCCTACCAAACCTATTGAATCACTATAGTAACCCAGGCTTATATGTCAATAGTGCCCGGTCATGTGACATTAATAAGCAGGAGACACCTATTAACAAGGGGAATGAATTCCTAAGGCCATCGTGACGTCATTGACACCGGAACGGCCGGTCATGTGACCCCATGTTCTTCATTACCAGCTGGAGCTGGAACTCACTCAAAAAACAGAGCTCCACCCCCAGTATTCAAACCTCCCTTTCAGGCCGTCACTCGGTATGTGGAACACCCCTATGAATATGTATTAGGACGGCCGCCGTGACGTCATTGACGCCAGGACGGCCGGTCATGTGATCCCACTTACATGTTAGTTGATGGAGGCTGGAAAAACAAAGACAAGCGCTCTGGAGGCAGGACGCTCCCATTAGCATTAGAACGGCCGTCATGACGTCACCAACGCCGGGACGGCCGGTCATGTGATCCTACTACCAAAGCTGGAACGCAAGCTCATATCGAGCACCGCCCCCAGTAGCCAGACCTCCTCCCCAGGCTGTCGCTATGGCAATCAGCACAATAGGGCTTCAGCCCTGGTTCAACCTGTTTATTGTCAATTAAATGTGACACCCCCACGTCACCACTCAGATATCTAATGCTGGGCCCATGAATGGAACAGAATTCCTGTTCACATTACATACCCTCAGCTGGAGGAAAGAATGAGAAGGGGATTTAAAAAAAAAAATATTAATAAAAATGATCATAAAATCAGCGCATGGAAAAAATCGGCGTCAATGACGTCACGGCGGCCGTCCTAATACATATTCATAGGGGTGTTCCACATACCGAGTGACGGCCTGAAAGGGAGGCTTGAATACTGGGGGTGGAGCTCTGTTTTTGAGTGAGTTCCAGCTCCAGCTGGTAATGAAGAACATGGGGTCACATGACCGGCCGTTCCGGTGTCAATGACGTCACGACGGCCTTAGGAATTCATTCCCCTTGTTAATAGGTGTCTCCTGCTTATTAATGTCACATGACCGGGCACTATTGACATATAAGCCTGGGTTACTATAGTGATTCAATAGGTTTGGTAGGAAGCAATCCCTTTGACCCCAGGATAGCCGGAGCCGATTGGTCGGTTCCCTAGGGGGGTGTTTCACCTTACAGGAAGTAGATTATTTTGGGCTCTATATATATATAGATGTGATGTCTTTTATCTCCATTACCGCTGACGAAGTCCCGAGGAGGACGATACGCGTGCGGGAGCTTTTGGACATCACTGCAGCCACCTTCTAACCCACGTTATCCTTGATGACATTTTATCTGTATCCCAGCACTAGGGTATAGTGCTGTGCTTGTGAGTACCTTCATTTTTAATAAACGAAATTTGTTTTTAGCCACGCAGTGTGCACTATGTATTTTCATTTTTATTACATGTGACATGACCTGCAATTTTGAGTGCCATCTTCATTACCGTGGGACCATCTTCCCAGACAAGTCTTCATCTCCCTCCACCAAGTGTGGTAAATGCTGTTTTGACCTACCTGTTAGTTCAGGGGTCCATGTGCTGAGGTGAGCGGTTTGGTTGGCCGGTGGTGGTATCACGGATATGTAGCACTGCATGGAATATCTTGAGCACTTATATCACCACGGAGGAGAACCCCTTTTCTTATCTACTATTGACTCTTTTTAAAGGGACTGTTTTTGGACTTTTGGGTTTAGCGCTGCACTGCTTTACTTCATTATACGTTCTCTGAGGTTTTATATGTTTACCTTCAGTGCACAGCAGCTTGTTAGATTTTGTGTTAGTTATATTTTTGCGCTGACTGTATTCCGTTAACATTTTTCATACAAACATACCACTGTCTAGCAGCATTAATCATGGAAATCTTTCATTATTTAGAAAAAAGAGAGATTAAATTAGGGGAAATTTTTTCTAAAAAACAGAACACTCAAGAGGCTAATGAGTTAGCCCTGGGCTTTAGAAAGCTTGGACATCTGTTCGAGAAGAAGGTTAAAACATGGTGGGACATAGTCTCTTTCGAACAATATTTAACCGAGAAACTGATTCCTAGGCGCCTTAGATGGGAAGTGCCTCCCAATGATGGCCTTATGGATGATGACTCATTAAAAGAATGGGGAGATTTCTTTACCAGCAAAGGCCTTGAATTAGTTGGATTCCTGCTATCACGCAAACGACGCAAAATGACGCAGCTAGATATTCAGATTATGGAGCTTAAGAGCACCATGGAGTCACATAAAGAATCAGAAGAATTTTTTAGGCTGTCAGCTGAATTAAAGAATAGACTCCAGAAATGGGATTATGAAACACAAAACAAAAAGAAGAAAAAATTTATTAGAGATCTGGAGGACTTTGGGAGAGGGAATGTGTAGAAATGGCAGTTGAAATCCGGGGACGGTAGTAACATTCCATCATATTCAGGTCCCCAGGTTAGTGATTACCCCAACACACCCTTACCTACTCCAATTGAGGAACCAGTTTTTCCTTATGAGTGTACAGAGTATGCTGATGTGGGAACACCCCGAGATACTAACCAATATAGGGTTGTCTCTAACAAGAGAGGCAAAAACAAAAAAGGACGGGGCCGTAAGGATGTTTTTTACGATTCACCATCTAGACAGTATCCTTGGAACCCTCCTTATAATAATGAGGAAGCACATAAAGGTCCCAATTATTTCTCAGGAGGCCATTATCCAGGTGGAAATTTTAGTGGTACTGGCCAATATGGGAGGATGGAACCCGGACGACATCAGAATGACTATCCGAGCACGTCTAGATCCACCAACTCATATCCCAATAGGGGGAGGATCCCCCTCCCCGGTGGGAATCCCATATCTATGCAAAATCGGTTTGCCCCTCTGCAGTATCTTGGACCGCGGAGGGGGGGGGATTTTCACAGGATTCCAATGGGGGCAGGGAGGGGAGCCCCATCGGTCCCTCCCAACCCAGGAGGAGGGTTGAATGTGGCGCCTCCTCCAGCTGCTCACGACAGAAAAAGAAAAATAGCAGAGGAGGGAGAGGAGGCAGGAGAACTCAAAAGAGTAAAACCCCATTAGGAGCAGGAATATATAACCTTAGCGGCTCGCCTCTGAATGAAGATGAGATTAAGGTTTTAGACAGAGGTCTAAAATTTGCACCTACTCGAAATCTAAATAAATTTCAGACTTATATTAGTCTAAATAAATTCATCAGAAATTTAAATATAAAGAAGTATTATCTTTCCAACACCTCAGTTCGGACTGATGCTAATACCTCAAAACCATCAGGTAAACATTCTACCCTTCATAATAAATCAGTCTTTAACCCTCCCAACCTGGATACTAAGCATATTGACGTGTTTAAAAACATGATTGCTAAGGATCTTGAATCACTTAAGATCCGGAAAGTGAATGATCCAGTATATATCAAAAAGGGTATTCAATCATTGACGGAACGGAAGGATTTGGTGTTACGTCCGGCAGACAAAGGAGGGGGTCTGGTGATATTAAGCAAAGTATATTATAATAATGAAATGGAGAACTTATTAAGTGATTATAACACATATGTTAAGCTTATGAAAGATCCCATGCTTGAGTTCAAGGAGGAATTACATTCATTGATAGTAAGAGGAAAGCATATTGGAGTGCTGAATGCCAAAGAAGCATCCTACTTAGATCCATCTGCATGCCGTACCCCAATAATATACTTTTTGCCAAAAATACACAAGAGTAGTACTAACCCACCGGGCCGACCAATAGTCAATGGCATAGACTCAGTCTCATCAAGACTGGGTCAATACATTGACTTCTTTCTCCAACCCATGGTTTCCAAAACCCGTTCCTTTTTGAAAGATACTAAACACATCATTCAGATTATTGAAGCCTTACCTGATTTATCATCTTGTTTTTTGATAACAGCGGATGTCAGCTCACTGTACACAATCATCAGTCATGAGGATGCTTTGAAGTCGGTGCAGTGGGCTTTCAGAACATCCGATCTCACAAGGAGGCATAAGAGTTTTATTCTTGATTGTCTAAATTTTTGCCTATCAAAAAATTACTTCTGGTACAATAGACAATTTTACCTCCAAACGAGAGGCGTGGCTATGGGGGCTCGGTTCGCTCCCAGTGTTGCCAATTTATTTATGGCACACTGGGAGGAAGATGCGATTTACAAAAACACGCCCCCAGAACTTGTCTGTTATCAGAGATACATCGACGACATTATTATGATTTGGACGGGAGACAGGAGCAAGCTAGATCTGTTTATGCAGAAACTGGATAGGAACACTAGGAACATAGTCCTGTTTTGGAACCTTAGCACCGAACGGATTGTATTCCTTGATTTAGATATCTCAAGGGAGGGGAATCGGTTTAGGCTGATGAATCATTTCAAGCCGACTGACCGTAATGCGTTTATCCCCTTGGGAAGCTGCCACCACCTCCAGTGGTTGTGCAATATTCCGAAGGGACAATTTGTGCGCATTAGGCGCAATTGCACACAGGAGAGTGATTACATCTTACAATCACAGGTACTGGCATCCCGCTTCATTCAAAAGGGGTATGACAGATCTAGCATTGATAAGGATATAGAATCCGTTCGGGCCCTTGACAGAAATACGTTAGTGTCCAATTGCCCTAAGGTCCGACAAGATACACCAGGGAACATTAAAATGATCCTTGACTTCAATGTCCAGTTTAAACAATTTGAAAGGGTCGTTCGCAAACATTGGCCTATTCTCAAACGGGACAGAGTGCTTGGTCCTGTCCTTCCTCAGTTTCCTCAGTTTGTCTATAGAAAGGCCCCTTCTTTGCGTGACAAGTTGGCCCCTGGGGTGATTGATCCACCTGTTCCGTTTGAGAATAGAATTTTCAATGTACTGACAGGATTTTATGCCTGTGGTCAGTGTCCACCTTGCAAACAGGCTAAAACTAATATTAAAAAACGTAAAGAGTTTATCGCCACAGCAACCAAGAAATCGTATAAAATTAAAGACTTCATCACATGTTCTACCACAGGGGTAGTGTACATGATGGAGTGCGAATGTGGCCTCCAGTACATAGGTAGAACATCTAGACCTCTGCATATTAGAATAGGAGAACATGTGAATAACATCAAAAAAGGTTTGATAACTCACAATGTTTCTAAGCATTTTCGACTATTCCATGTTCGAAACCCTGCCAAATTAAAATTTTGGGGGGTTGAAAAAGTGACCCCTCATTGGAGGGGGGGGGACTTTATTCGACAATTGAGCCACCGTGAGTCATTTTGGGTGTATGAGACCCAAGTGGGGGTACCCACGGGACTCAATGTCGAATTCGACTTAAATTGTTTCATCTCTGACAAATAACTTATATGGGGTATGCTTCGGATTGCTGTACCTAGCACATTGTGATAGAGAGCAATATTTGCATGGCGTATCATTATAGTAAGTTAGTTGTGCATTTTTATTATAGTACTGATACTCATATTTATGATGTGGGTGTTGTGTATATTTAGACTGCGAATCGATCTATATCAGATGTGCTTAATCTGCTATGTGGGTGTTGCGTTTATTATGACCGTTATATATTGGATTACTTAATTTTTATATGATTTAATATGATTGTGAATTAAATGTTTAGGGTGGGCATGTTGGGGTGGCTGCAGTTATGTCGTTTGTATAGCATATGGGGATTTTTTCCATGCGCTGATTTTATGATCATTTTTATTAATATTTTTTTTTTTTTTTTAAATCCCCTTCTCATTCTTTCCTCCAGCTGAGGGCATGTAATGTGAACAGGAATTCTGTTCCATTCATGGGCCCAGCATTAGATATCTGAGTGGTGACGTGGGGGTGTCACATTTAATTGACAATAAACAGGTTGAACCAGGGCTGAAGCCCTATTGTGCTGATCGTCATAGCGACAGCCTGGGGAGGAGGTCTGGCTCCTGGGGGCGGTGCTCGATATGAGCTTGCGTTCCAGCTTTGGTAGTAGGATCACATGACCGGCCGTCCCGGCGTTGGTGACGTCATGACGGCCGTTCTAATGCTAATGGGAGCGTCCTGCCTCCAGAGCGCTTGTCTTTGTTTTTCCAGCCTCCATCAACTAACATGTAAGTGGGATCACATGACCGGCCGTCCTGGCGTCAATGACGTCACGGCGGCCGTCCTAATACATATTCATAGGGGTGTTCCACATACCGAGTGACGGCCTGAAAGGGAGGCTTGAATACTGGGGGTGGAGCTCTGTTTTTGAGTGAGTTCCAGCTCCAGCTGGTAATGAAGAACATGGGGTCACATGACCGGCCGTTCCGGTGTCAATGACGTCACGACGGCCTTAGGAATTCATTCCCCTTGTTAATAGGTGTCTCCTGCTTATTAATGTCACATGACCGGGCACTATTGACATATAAGCCTGGGTTACTATAGTGATTCAATAGGTTTGGTAGGAAGCAATCCCTTTGACCCCAGGATAGCCGGAGCCGATTGGTCGGTTCCCTAGGGGGGTGTTTCACCTTACAGGAAGTAGATTATTTTGGGCTCTATATATATAGATGTGATGTCTTTTATCTCCATTACCGCTGACGAAGTCCCGAGGAGGACGATACGCGTGCGGGAGCTTTTGGACATCACTGCAGCCACCTTCTAACCCACATTATCCTTGATGACATTTTATCTGTATCCCAGCACTAGGGTATAGTGCTGTGCTTGTGAGTACCTTCATTTTTAATAAACAAAATTTGTTTTTAGCCACGCAGTGTGCACTATGTATTTTCATTTTTATTACATGTGACATGACCTGCAATTTTGAGTGCCATCTTCATTACCGTGGGACCATCTTCCCAGACAAGTCTTCATCTCCCTCCACCAAGTGTGGTAAATGTTGTTTTGACCTACCTGTTAGTTCAGGGGTCCATGTGCTGAGGTGAGCGGTTTGGTTGGCCGGTGGTGGTATCACGGATATGTAGCACTGCATGGAATATCTTGAGCACTTATATCACCACGGAGGAGAACCCCTTTTCTTATCTACTATTGACTCTTTTTAAAGGGACTGTTTTTGGACTTTTGGGTTTAGCGCTGCACTGCTTTACTTCATTAAACATTACTTAGATTGCCTTTGAATAAAGCAGGCCCTCCATGAAAATGGAAGGTCTGCTTTACTGACAGCCCCAATAGTTTAAAGTGTGTCCAAGCCCAAAGAAAAACATGTACTATATTGCAGCTTACCAGGCCTTATACATAATAGCTGCAATAGTTTTCTTTTTCAGACTTGTTCTCCTTATTTTTATCTGATAAACCTGCAAATATCACGGTTCCTGTCCTAGGGTGGCTACATTCTGTTACTCTTCTATATACTCTTCTGTGTAGAGGGACAGCAATAAACATATATATTATGAATGTTTTGTACAAATTATTTATTTGCTGTCTTTGTTAATTTGGTATGTTCTTTGTTCACCTTTAGTTTAATAATTCAGTTTGCACCCAAGAGGTCCTGAGGAAGCTCCCTGCGAAACATGTTAAGCCAAGATGCAAAGGGTTAATGGAACACCCTTGTCCTATTATTGAACATGACTGTTTAAAGGGGTATCCTTCCCAACTTTGAGAGGGGCTGTTTTAAACTCTTTAGGACCACCAACCGCATTGTACTGCGGGCAGGTGGCCCCTACAGGGACAGCGATGTACCTGTACAACGCTGGCCTCTTCCAGGTTCAGGGTGTGCACCCCCTCCCTTTCCCCCAACTCCCAATATGATTAAGCACAGGATTTTGTCAACAGGTCCCAGGGAGAAGGGACAAATAGATTTTTACTGGGGATGTCAGTGTCATTTAGTCAGTTCCCACTAAGTTTCAGTTAGTGTCAAATCTCGCTGATTACTGTCATTACTAATATAAAAAAAAATTACAGTATACAGTGCTGCCCCTTCCTGATGTTTTATTTTTCGCATATTTCTCACACTTAAATGATTCAGATCATCAAACAAATTTTAATATTACACAAAGATAACCCGGGTAAATCCAAGATGCAGTTTTTAAATTATTATTTCATTTATTAAGCAAAAAAAAGCTGTTTAAACCTGCCTGGCCCTATGTGAAAAAGTAATTGCCCCCTCCCATGCTGAATCATGAATGAACTGTGATTAACCACAATTTTTTGGAAAGCTGAGTTAAATTTCACTTGCCACACCCAGGCCTGATTACTGCCAGACCTGTTGAACCAAGAAATCACATAAATAAAAGCTGTCTGACAACGTGAAACACGCTAACAGATCACAAAAAGCCACACATCATGCCACAATCTAAAAAAATTCAAGAACAGAATAGAAACAAACATGCATCGGTCTAGGAAGGGTTTCAAAGACATTTCTGAGGCTTTGTTACTCCAGTGAACCATGGGGAGAGGCATTATCCACAAATAGAGATAACCTGGAACAGTGGTGAACCTTCCCAGGAGTGGCCAGCCTATAAAAATTACTCCAAGAGCATGACGGCGACTCATCCAGGAGGTCATAAAAGAACCCAGAACAACATCTAATGCCGCGTACACACGGTCGGACTTTTCGTCTACAAAAGTCCAACGGACGCCGACGGACTAAAGCTGGCTGGTAATCCGATCGTGTGTGGGCTTCTCCGGACTTTCAGCAGACTTTTTCAGCCTCAAATCCGACGGACTTTAGATTTGAAACATGCTTCAAATCTTTACGTCGTAACTACGACGGACCCCGAAATCCGCTCGTCTGTGTGCTAGTCCGACGGACAAAAACCCATGCTAGGGCAGCTATTGGCTACTGGCTATGAACTTCCTTATTTTAGTCCGGTGTACGTCATCACGTACGAATCCGTCGGACTTTTGTGTGGTCGTGTGTAGGCAAGTCCGTTCGTTAGAAAGTCTGCTGCAAGTCCGCCGAAAGTCCGCCGGAAGTCTGTCGGACAGGCTGTCGGACTTTTGTAGACGAAAAGTCCGACCGTGTGTACGCGGCATAAGGAACTGCAGGCCTCACTTTCCTCAGGTAAGATCAGTGTTCATGATTCAACAATAAGAAGGATACTGGGAAAAATGGCATCCATGGGAGAGTTCCAAAGCCACTGCTGACCAAAAAGAACACAAAGGCTCATCTCACATTTATCAAAAAACATATTGATTATCCCCAAGACTTTTAGGCAAATATTCTGTGGACTGATGAGACAAAAATTAAACTTTTTGGAAGGTGTGCCTCCCGTTACGTCTGGCATAAAACTAATACAACATTTCATAACAAGAACATCATACCAACAGTCAGACATGTTGGTGGTAGCGTGATGGCCTGGGGCTGCTTTGCAACTTCAGGACCTGGACGACTTACAATAATTGATGGAACCATGAATTCTGAGCCCTACCAGAAAATCCTAAAGGAGAATGTCCGGCCATCAGTTCGTGACCTCAAACTCAAGTACACTTTGGTTATGCAGCAGGACAATGATCCGAAACACAACAGCAAGTCCACCTCCAAATGGTTCAAACAAAGCAAAATTTAGGTTTTGGAGTGGCCTAGTCAAAGCCTGGACTTAAATCCAATTGAGATGCTGTATCATGACCTTACACTGGCCGTTCATGCTAGAAAACCCTCCAATTTGGCTGAGTTAAAACAATTCTACAAAGAAGAGTGGGACAAAATTGCTCCACAGCAATTTACCAGTTATCGCAAACGCTTGATTGCAGTTGTTGCCACCAAAGGTGGAACGACCAATTATTAGGTTTAGGGGGCAATTACTTTTTCACATAAAGCCAGGCAGGTTTGGACAGCTTTTTTGCCTTAATAAATGAAACCATTATTTAAAAACTTCATTTTCTATTTACTCGGGTTATTTTTGTGTAATGATAAAATTTGTTTGATGATCTGAGTCCTTTTACGTGTAACTCCACTTTTGTTGAGAAAAAAACATTCCCCTCTATTCCCCATCATTCCATCTATGTACATTGCAAGGATTATAACAAGCTTTATTGCAGATTCCTACCTTTTTTTTATTCTGAGGAGGTTTCTGTGTGTTTGTCTGTGCCTCTGTTCTGAGTGGGTCTAATGGGACTAATGAGGAAATCTGCTGGGCCTGCATCCCTTTAGACGTGCTCTTATTGAGTGTATCTCACCAAAAATGACATTTTTGTTGCAGGGGATGCCTGAAATCTGACTTCTTTCTTAGACAGACTTCTGGTAAAATTGGTGAGCCAGTCACACAAGCAGGAAATTATGTTTCTGGGTAACGGTCAATACACATCAATTTTCCCAGAAGTCTGCCTAAGAAACAAGTCAGATTTCAGGCATCCCCTGCATTATTATTTTTTCTTTATTTGCTATTTTTTCCCCCATGAAAGTGGAGTTACCTTTTAAGTGTGACAAATATGCAAAAAAATAAAAAATCAGAAAGGTGGCAAATACTTTTTCACACAACTGTATATACTGTACCATATTTTGTAGACGCTATAACTTTCACACAAACTGATCAATATACACTTATTGGGATTTTTATTTTTTACTGGATGCTATGGAGGTTATTTACTAAAGGCAAATCCACTTTGCACTGCAAGTGCACTTGGAAGTAAAGTCACTGTAGATCCAAGGGGGACATGCAAGGAAAATAAAAAACAGCATTTTAGCTTGCACATGATTGGATGATAAAATCAGCAGAGCTTCCACTCATTTCAGATCTACCCCTTAGATTTAGATGGACTGTACTTCCAAGTGCACTTGCAGTGCAAAATGGATTTGCCTTTCGTAAATAACCCCCTATGTTTTATAGAAAAAAGTAAAAATATAATTTTTTTATTTATTTCAAATTTGTTTATGTAATTAAAATAAAAAGCCCAGTGGTGATCAAATGCCACAAAAGAAAGCACTATTAGTGTGAAAACAATTATATAAAATTTGTTTGGGTACAGTGTCACATTACTCCGCAATTACCAGTTAAAGTAGAGCAGTGCTAAATATAAAAAAATGACCTGGTCATGAAGGGGGTAAAACCTTACAGAGGTGAAGTGGTTAACAATGTTTATATTACTAAAATCCTTTTTATAAGATATTTTGAGCTCATGTACCAAAGGTTGTTATATTTTATTCTATTGTGTTGATTGCCTGAAAAGTCCATGCATGTCTTACCTGCTCTTCTAGCAGTTACCCTTCTAATCCTGACTACAAACATGACTTCCTCTGTATTTTACAGAAGATAGTTTGGAAGGAAGATAACACTTTTTTGTGTTTCAGGTCAATTCACAGGAAGTGACAAGGACACTGCATTTCTGAGAGGATCAACAGGTATTTTAAGCACTTGCTGAAAATGTTCATAGCTATGACAGCCACAACATTTAAGGACTGGTAAGCTGCAATATATTTTTTTTATTCTTATTTCTGATCTGAAGGGAGCAACCCAAATCAATCCAAACATGTTTGGGACAAACATAGATCAAGCAAAATGGTAAAAAACCCAAAAACAAAACCCACAAAAAAAAACAAACAAAAAATAAAAAGGGGCAAACTCTGACTATTTCGTCTTTTTTTTTGCTGTCACTCTTCTATGCTTCTTTAATGAGTATACTCGATTGTGCCCCTCCTGTTGCTAGCTATGTAAACATTCATTAGCACTGAGTAAGTGAAAAACTGTTTGCAGATAACATTTGTAGAAACAAACATTATATGCCACTTGGGAGAAAATATATACCTAAAGTGACTGGAAAATTGAATTGCTGCTTGTTCTATGTAAAATATTAAATAAAATGTTAAATAAGAGTATGCTGCTTGTCTTTTCCATTTGAGGGTTCTACTTGACACTATTCAACTAAATAGGCACAGAGGGGTTCTTTAGTTTATTCCAAAATGACATCTTTTGATTTTTTTTTTTTTTTTTTTTATTTCCTTACCATCTCAGGAGTTTAAGAAACCTGACTTGTACAAAGCTGTGTTCCAATAATGCACCACTGTTCAGTTTTCTTTCTTTCTTTTTTTTTTAATATTTAAACTTGCCAGAATTTCTTCACTTGGCTGATTCAGAAAATCGCTTTACCCAAAGAAGTACAGTGATCCTGAGAACCAAAGTCATTGCTGCTTCTAAGAACTGATCGGATAATGGTTAGCCTACAGTTATCTGCCAAGCTCTAACTCCCTCTAGGAAATAACTTATATTCTTTCTCAATATCAAATATTAATTTGCCATAACTACCTCATTTACAGTAATTTAATTGCATTTTCTAATCTTACAACATGCAGTCTATTATACTGCAGAACCCCATTACAGAGCTTGTTCACTAAAGTGTGGTAGCTCATATTGCTCATTAAGAACATTCACTTGGTTGGGTATTAATGAGCAGTAATGTAAAGTATTTCATTACAGCAAACTTAGATTGCCAGCTTGAATTTAAGTTACAGGTTTCTTTGATGTTCCATAATAATAAAAAAGAAATGTTGCTTTTAAACCATACAATAGTTCCAGATCTACCACTTTGTAACATGTACAGTATAATGTTTAGCAAATGAAGCTGAAACAAAGTATAAAATTTATAACACACATAGTGCATTTGTTATTGGCATCTACAATAAGGTGATTAGATTTTCAATTTGAAATCCGGGGACTGGATCATGGCCACTTTTCACCACATCTGCAAAATGATGTCCCCATTTAAAGCAATATATAAACATTTTACACTTTACGTAAATATTAAAGTAGAAGTCCGGTCAAAAGACAGCCAACAACGGATGCCCTATAGTAAGTCTATGGGTGACATCACCGCATAGGCATGCTGTTGTCGCAGCTCTCTCCTCTTCACTGAAGACTGTGCTTGAGAGATCACATGATCAAATTGGAGCGCCCTTAGATTAGGTAAGTATAGAAATTTTCCTTAGACATAGGGCTTATAATGGACGTGGGAACAGGTTTAAGCATTAAACATTAGTTGTTTTGAGGCCACAATGGACTTTAATGGTACCATACAAACGCTTGGGATACGATAGATAAATACAAAGTTGAATTTTGTTTAGTTGAATTTTATTTAGTTTACAACAACATATTAAAATACATACAAAATTTATTTATAAAAGCTCTGTGAATTCAAACATCTCGAGTGTAACTGGAAAAGACTAGGATGACCAGTTCACCCAGTAACAACTGTGAATTAAGTCGTATCCCAAGCGTTTGTATGGTACCATTAAAGTCCATTGTGGCATTAATACAAATAGATCTCTCTTTAAACTGATAGGACAAAAGTACCCTTTTTCCTTATATATTCATTCATTTTCAAGGCACTTTACTTAACTAGAAACCAAAATCAAGTTGAGATGCGAATTGGTGGCTATGATAAATTGTGCCTAACAGTCAGAGTAGCCTACATGCTTACCTTCAGTTTTGTACATACACCGGCTCTGCTTCTACACTGAAATTCCTTACTCTGATTTCACTGCACACTATGAACTTTTAGACTGGGGGAAATCCAATATCATCTATCATTTATGGCCCACCCCCTTGGATTTTAGTTCTGTGAATCATGGCGGCTCATCATCATATGTGAGCTTTACCTATGGTGACCTTCTGTTTTCAGGAAGCTATGTACAGCCCATCCACCCTCCGTGACCTGCCTAAATTGCACAGTGAAGCACAGAGACGCATGATGACATTACAGGGTCTAAAATAAAGTAGGCAATGAAAACAGGTTTTGTTAAAAAAAAATGTTAGCATTAAAGGGCCCAGCTGAAAACATATCACATTCTGATAATATAGTTACCTTGTTAGGTGGTCCATGGAAATATGGACACATCAAAAGGTCCAGCAAAGATAAGATTATTACATAGCATCATTACAAAGAGTTATGTAAGCAGGATCCTTATAAAGACGCCCTTTACACCCCAACCATAAAAAGCAGAATATACCATATCTAAACTGGAACTCAAGTCTGAAAATATAACATTTCTAGAAAGTACTGTTTTTTGGCAGAAGATACAGACTGTTCCTTACTTAGCAGCCTAGCAGTCATCCATTGCACCTTACAGGTGGACCCAAATGTCAGCCGGCTTAACATTCCACATTAGATCCTAGGTATCACACAGACACCTTCAAGGGGTACCATGTTCAGGAATACTTTTGCATACCCACATATGGGGGGTATCACTACAGAGTGCACTCCAGGACATCCTAATGTATTCAAACATGATCTTAGCTGTGTCAGTTGGGATTAAGCAGCTTAAAAAGTCATGGCAGTACAGAGAACCCATCATATCAAGCGGCTCCTACGAGGGTAAGTGCTATATTTCAGTTACTAGTCAAAAGGATTACAAAAAGATGACAAAGATAGATTTAGGTAACTAAACAAGTTCATAACATGGCAGATCATTTGCAGTAGCATAGAGACCATTTAGGCTGCCTGTTCACTTACCTGTTGATACAGCCAATTAGAGGGTTTTCCTGCTGTCTGGAAGCTAGGGAGAGATCATACCCAAATGATATGGATGGATCACAACAGGGGTAGTAAATTTTCAAGAGTATTTATACAGCAAAATGGGTGGATCACAACAGGGTTAGTGGGTTGTCAATAGCATTTATGCAACAAATAAATATTAAAAAGGAAAAAATAGAGCATGCTTTGTTAACTTGACATGATTGTACCCTTTCACTTTTAATAACTGTGCTTTAAAAAAAAAGAAAAATAGACACTCAGTAACCATATCTGCTCTTTGGAGGATAAATGTGCTATCCATAGCTGACCCTAATGCCATTCTAAGCAAATTCATAATATAATATATTTACTATAGCTAAAATAGAGCTCTCCACAGATTTTCACGATGTGATCATTAAGAGGTCTTTAAAATCTACTTTGTTCTTAAAATGGAACTATACTTACCTTGGATCCAGCTCCCCACCAGCCGCTTTCACTGCGTGCAGTCAGCTTCGGCATTGCCAAATTTCTACAGTGAACTAAAGTTCCACTTTAACTGCACCTCTGATCCATGTGTCACTATATATTTTTGACTGGATAAGGTTAACATTTAGTTATTCAATACATGAGCCTTCCATCTGTGGAGAGCTGCATTTCACATAATTATAATATTTTAGTCTGGGGACACAGGCATCTGTGCATGTGTGCGCTCTGGTGTATGGCTCTTAACATGGGGTTGTGACTGGGCCTGCACTTCTAAGTATGGGTGTTCATTCATGTTTCTTGACATGTGCACATGCGTTTACATGCACCTGGTGCCTATGTGTGCTTGCACGCCTCCAGTAGCCATATAGATGTCAAAATCTGTGCCATATAGATGTCAAAATCTGTGCCATATAGATGTCAAACTCTGTGCCTCTTAGCTTCCTTGCTAGATGGTCTTCAACTTTTTCTTTGCTTGACCAGACCTGTGACATGCGAATGGTTGATATTGACTCTGCTTGGGTTTCTGACTTGCAGCTTCTTGTCTAAACTCCCGATCTGTCGTTTCTTACTTTGGCTTATTATCTTGACCCGATCCTGTTTGCAGTATTTGTACTTTGTTGCTTGCACATTACCTATCTTGGCTTTCCTCTTCACCTTGTCTTTCTCATTCTATTACTATTCTGACTGTCCATTGTTGACCTTGGCTTGCCCCTGAAATTTACATCTACCTGCTGGTTACTGTACCTGCCTGCCTGCTGGTTACCTTCTGCCTATGTCTACCTATCAGCCCCGCACTTCAAGACTGCACGGCAACTGCCAGCACTGATGTCCTTTGATTGTCCTTGTGACACCTGTCACCACTTTCGGTTCCACATGGGCTGGAGAAGCAAGTGAGGATAACCTCATTACCTCTAGCATCCATCAGGTATATATATATTTAAAAACTCAAGGGAAAGTTGTGTGGATACTGCAATGAAAATGCACTAATCCTTTAGTGCAATGAGCCAATCATGTAATTGCATTTTAATATTTAAAGCATACAGATGTGGTCCAGAAATATATAGTAATTGTTGTTGGGACTAATATTAGAATGAGGAAAATATGTAAGAAATCTTGTATTTGTTATGACTATTGATGCCAGAGGTGACTGTTGCTACATTTCAGAAACTAACTTCTTTAGATTTCCATACAATGTAGTCGCTACAGTTTGGCAAAGTTTAGAGAGTATGCTGCAGAAAGCAAAAAAACAAACAAAAAAAACAACATCCAATGAGAGCTAGTTCTTTTAGTAAAACCGCCTTGTAAAATAAAACTTTAGTCCAAAAAATATTTCAGCTATGCATGTATTTCAGCTTTTTTTTCTTTCTGCATGCAAGTGCTGCTATTTCGTTTATGCGCTATATGTGCATGTACCCTGCTGTTCTTCTTTCCAACATCTTTCAGATGTCAGGTATAGAACTGCTGAATGTTGGGCTTATCGTTTTACAAAATGTCTTCTACCAAATAAACATATGCAAAAAAGAAAAGAGGATGGGCTTTTACTAGAGGTGCATGTGTGGTGTCACCCCCCCCCCCCCCCCCCACACACACACACACATCATCTGTTTTCATTATTATACCCCGTACACACGGTCGGACTTTGTTCGGACATTCCGACAACAAAATCCTAGGATTTTTTCCGACGGATGTTGGCTCAAACTTGTTTTGCCTACACACGGTCGCACAAAGTTGTCGGAATTTCTGATCGCCAACAACGCGGTGACGTACACCACGTACGATGAGACTAGAAAAGGCCGGTTCAGAACCAAGCGCGGCACCCTTTGGGCTCCTTTTGCTAATCTCATGTTAGTAAAAGTTTGATGAGAGACGATTCACGCTTTTTCAGACTCGTGGCTTTCAGATCGTTTTCTGCCGTTCAGTTTGTGCTTGTGGGTTTGTATCAGCTCTTCAGTGCATGCAGTCAGTTCGTATCGGAGTTTTCTGTGCGATCTTGCCCGCTCGTTGTTGTTTTTCAGGTCGCTCTTCACAGGCCTTGCTGTTCTTCAGTGCGTTCTGTTACTTCGTTCTGAGCAGCCGACCGTTTTCTAGCCATGTTTCGTATGCGTACTCCTCGTACAGTTCGTGCTGTGCGGGGGCTTGGTGTTGGGGTCCTGACCTTGACACAAGTCCAGTCCATGAACAGGGTGGGGAGGAGTTCATGGACCAAGAATTGGTTGCTTCAGCGTGACCAGTTCTGTCATATGCCTTTGCTCCGTGAGATCCGTGAGAATAATCCTGATGATTTCAGGAACTTTCTCCGGATGACGGACCCCGTATTTCACCGTTTGTTGGCTTCGCTGACCCCCTATATCAGCAGTCAGGATACCTGCATGAGGCAAGCCATCACTGCGGAGCAGAGGTTGGTCGCTACCTTGCGGTATTTGGCCACAGGGAGAAGTCTGCAGGACCTCAAGTTCTCGACAGGCATCTCCCCCCAGGCTCTTCTTTGTGGACATTTACTGCTTGTGTTTGTTTTAGCTAACCCTGACAGAAATGTGTGGAGTCCAGAAAATGTTGTGATTGTGTAACCTTATACAAAGCACTGTTGGCTGTTATTTACTAAATGCAAAGACACTTTTCACTACAAGTGCACTTGCAACTGCACTGAAACTGCTCTTGTAGTGCAAAGTGGATTTGCCCTAAGGAAATTACCCCCATTTTCTCATAAAACAACAATTACATCACCCCAAAAGTGTTGTAGTGTTGAGACAATAATCCACACATTCTTGATGAGCAATCTTTTTAATACCTGCACAATCACATGTGCATTTACCAAAGGTTTTTCTGACAAACCAACATGTTTGTTGTATAACAATTTTTGTGGTGTCATTATCCAAAATCAAAATGTGCATTTTTTCGAAAACAGGCCTGTGTAAAACCCACAAGAAAGACACAAATCTTGATCTTACAAAGTTCACATTTGGTAGAACTTGAAGGCAATATCAGACATGAGTATTTAGGAACTGTGTTTGATATTGCGTTCAGATGAGGGGAAATCACCCCAGGAAAAGCCAAATTTGGAAGATGCACACAAATTTCACAATGTCAACATGTGCTAGCTGCCATCACGGGGGATCAAGGGACGTGTTTTGGGGGAGAAAGCCCTTCCTCACCGCTACTTTATTATTGAGGAAGGGGTTGCACCCCCAAAACGCGTCCATTGATCTCCCGTGATGGCAGATAGCACATGTTGGCACATTGTGTGCATCCTCCAAATTTGGCTTTGGGAAAAATCACAAAAACATTTAGCACATTGTAGCACACAAAAGAAGAAAGTGATTTGGAGGGGCTTTAAACTCGCCCCAAAACATCAATGATGTTTTTATATTTTGGAATAACATCATTGATGTTTTGCTTGATGTTTTCCAATTGTAAATTACACCCCATGATCTCCCCGATCACGATCTGGGCACTTTCTGATGTGAAAGGATCTTCATCCACAACCTCACGATCACCTAAAAAGAGAGGAAACCCAAAATAAATTAGGTCTAAAAAAATGCCGCCATCCATCTCTTATCGGAGCCTGTGGTTGCAGACACTCACCTGTTGTGGTGACTAGTTCCACCACGTCTTCTTCCTCCTGCTCATCTTGTGTTGGGTGGATTTCCCCTTCTTCCAGAGGGGGGGGGGTCTCTGGTCTCCTCGGATGAGGGGTGTCCTCCGAGTCTTTTCTCCCCTATGTAAAACAAAAATGGTATAATTAGCACACAGATATTTGATGGCAGAACTATAAAGATGAAACATTGCTTGGAAGTGGGGTACAATGATCTATTTTAGCCGAGTTCCAAGATGTAGCTTTTTTAGTGTCCTTTGTCAAGCTGCAATACTTTACCTGTTTGGTACAAGCTTCACAGATGTATCCCCCCTATAGTATACACTGGAGCACCTGTGTGGCCCCCTAATAAAAAGGGTGTTCTGGGGTCCCACACTAGTGCTCCAGATGTGAAAACAGCTGCTGAGTGTCTTCTCCTTACACAGAATCTAGTTTGCATTTCATTCTAGTAACAAAGCCATCTACACAACCCAATTCTTTGAAGACAAGTATAGGGCCTCAAAATGGTGGCCAAATGCATATGGGCTAAACAATGTTATTTTATAGTCCAAAATAAAAATGTGTGATCCGAACGAATAATGTGCCCATGAACATGAAAGTTGCCATTTTAAACTGTACCACAGTTCCTAAAAGCACATGGAGCAGCACGAACGTAATGAACACAAGAACAATAGGAACACAGCACAACTACTTACTTTTTTGCAGCACTCTCCGGATCTTTCTGTACTGCTCATATTTCTCGTAATTTCAGGTCCGACCACCGCTTCCTGAGCTGATCTTTCGATCGTCGTACCCTGAATTTTCGGTGCAGACTCCTGACCACTTTCACCATGATCTTGGCCTTTCGGACATTGGGGTTGGGGTAAGGCCCATACTTTCCATCATAGTCGGCCTTCTTCAGGATGTCCACCATCTCCAACATCTCCCCAAAGGACATATTTGAGTCCTTTAATCTCCTTCTGGATTGGGACGTTTCAGGCTCCGGCCTTTCCTCCTCCTCCTCCTCGTTGCTGTACTTAGCACGATCCTGCTGTCTATCCGCCATGTGCTCTTCCTCCACTGCGCCGAATGAAAAGGGGCGGGGAATAGAATAGAAAGAACGTCAGGGGCGGGCGGAGTTATACGCATGCGCAGTGTGTATAAATCGTAACGCGCGCGTCTTGCGTACGATCTGTGAGCGGAGGAAGGAGCGGAGGAAGGAGCATCGGAGACGCCGATCGTGCTAACGAAGGTAGGATCTAAACTTGGGCCTATACTGCTTCGAAATGGAAGCCTATATTGTAACAAGATTAGGGGAGTTTGGCCTGACAGGGTTTGTCTTGTGTTGTGTCTTGCAGAGAAAATGGATGGCTTCAACGACCAAATTTCCTGCCCCTGTTCATTGACAAGTACAGGGAGCTGCCCTGTCTGTGGCAAGTGAGACACCCCCACTATAATCACAAACAGAAGAGGCAGGCAGCGCTGGAGAAACTGCTGGAGTTGGTGAAGCCGGTGGTCCCCACAGCAACCATCCCCTATTTAAAAGCTAAAATTGGTGGCCTGAGGAGCACTTATCTTAGGGAGCACAAGAAGGTCACGGATTCCCAGAGGTCCGGAGCTGCAGCAGATGACATTTATGTCCCCAGGTTGTGGTACTATGAGAGACTGCGATTTCTGTCAGACCACACTGAAGTCAGGGAATCCCTCTCCACTCTTCCTTCCACGCTTCCTTCCATACCAGCTGAGGCTTCCGATGTCCAACCTGGGCCTTCCAGCCAGGAAGAAGTGGAGGAGCCCAGCTGGAGTCAGGTATAGCATTCTTCTACAGATTTCTAGGCAATAAAGAAATGATGTTCACTATAGATGTTATTATTGATCATTAATTGCTGATTAAAAAAAGTGTTTTACATATCAATAGACAGTAGTGGGCACCCAAAATTGGGACAAGAATGCAAAATGCTGGGCTCAGAAGGATAGTCTGTTATATTTGTTAACATTAAATTTGCAGCAGTCAGGAGGTGAAAATTGTGTGTGATTGATGTAAAAAAAACTAAAACTATGTCCCTTTTTCATACACAGGAAGACCTCAGCCAGGAGGAGGCTGTGGAATGTGGCAGTCAGGAGGAGGCGGGGATTAGTGTCAGCCAGGAGGAGGCGGGGATTAGTGGCAGCCAGGAGGAGGCGGGGCTAAGTGGCAGCCAAGAGAAGCCTGGGACAAGTTGCAGCCTGACTGAGTCTCAGGTTCCTCCCCTCCACCTGCCATACAAAAGGGCCAGGAAGGCCACTCCCAGTCCTGTGCAGGATTCAGCATACAGGCTGATCCAGGAGGCTTCTGCGTCCCTCAGAGCCTTCCCCAGTCCTGAAGAGGCCTTTGCCTGCATGGCTGCCACCAAATTGCAGGGCATGCAGGAGGGCCAACGCAAGATCTCTGAGGACCTGATTTATAAAGTCCTACGTAAGGGGTTGAGTGGGGAACTGACACCCAAGACGGATGTCATTGAGATCGACGATCCTCCTCCTCCTCCTCCTGCTGCCACAACTCCACCACCACAGCCAAAGGCTGGAAGGAGGCATGGAAGGAAGACCAAAGAGTGATGACCCTGGGTTCAGTCTGGTCTGACAGAAGATGCAGTCTCTCGTATGACCACAGCCTGGGAACACAGATGTCATCTGCTGCTTTCCGGATCTCTGGGACTTCTGGACCAGACTGCCCTCCCTTAGATAAGGACTCCTCAGGCCACCAATTTTGCTTTTAAATAATTGATGTCTGCCCTGGGGTCCAAGGCTTCACCCACTTCTGCAGTTTCTCCAGCGTTGCCTCCCTCTTTGTTTATAAATATATATAAAACACAAAGCGCTGTGATGCTAAATAGCTGATAATTACACATAAAACCAAGTGAGGCTGCTATCAAAAGAGAGTGTTTTCAGAGTCACTTAAAAAGAATAAATAATGATATTTGAAGCGCTTCACAATGTGCATGAAAATGAATATATAAGAATAAATATAAATATAAATAGTCAAATAAATCCAGCGGTGAGTAAAAATTCCTAAAAAATCCAGCAATCAAAATAGTGTAAAATTATAAACAATTAGTGACACCAAATGTGTAAAAAAATTCACATAAAAAATCCACATAAAAATAAATATATAGGGATGTATTCAGAAGGTTCAATTATACAGGTGTAGAATCCTGATTGGTATTGAGCTTTTGATCACTAGCAAAGCTGTTTAAAAACACTTGCTTAATCAAGGTGCTCATTGACCTTCATAGTAACAATGTGCTTTTTGCTTCTATTCACAACCAATGTGAGAATCATAAACAGGCAGATAAGAGAAAAAAACAATCATTGTGCAATAGTTAGGATACCAAGGTACACAGGCAAACTTCAATCCACTCACGTGTGCCTTATAATGATAAGGCATATGCAGGTTTTACTATAGCAGTCAGCTGCCTTAGACAGGAGCAGATTCAGTGCAGTACACTGTGTGATACTGCTGATCTGCACAGAGCGTCCTTGGCTCCTCCCACGCGTTACATCACAGTCACGTGACTTTTTCAAGGATAATACAAGCTCTGACGGACTCAGCTTTATAGCACAACAGCAGAGTGGTTGCCATGGCTACAGCATGAGTTTATCATCATTCTGCTTCCTGCATATACTTCAATCCTGTTAAAACCTACTTTTATTAGACATGTAATTCATATGAATATTGTTGGTTTATCAAAACCACGATTCCATGTGTAAAAAACGCGGTGTGTAAAAAGTAAAAAATATATATATTGATATCTCTAATCACGTTTACTTTTTCAACTCCCTCCAGTGGTCACAATTGGTATAACATCTCACAGAGGGAATATATGGCAAAGCGTTGTCTCTAATGGTTTTGATAATTGACCAGTGCCCCATGATATCACAAAAATGGGGTATCCACATGCTCTGCTCATAAATGTATGGAAAACGGAGTAAACAAGATGACATGATATATATATATATATATATATATATATATATATATATATATATAAAATATACGTATATAAAATTAAAATAAGATATGATATAAGAAATAGGGAAATAATATTAAAATGTAAAATTAAAATCTAAAAATTCCATGAGAGAATATTGGAAAAATGGATGATGACCATTATTTATATGCTAGAACTGAACCAAATATTGCCACTCAGAAAAAACTGGTATTGGACAAATAATGACAATATTGGACCAAAAAATAAATAAAAAAATAAAAAATAAAATATAAAAAATAAAATTAAAATATATACCATAAAAATATATATATAAATCTGAAAAATCTCTAAAAATCAGAAATAAAACAATTCAGGTCGAATTCAACGTTCAAACCATGGGGTTCTAATGTACCCATCTGGAATATCCATTTGGATTCATTCTTTCTGAGTTCCCTCACTTTATGGGAACCCCTCCAATGAGCCTTATACTTTTGAATAGCCCAGAATTGGAGACCCCTAGGGTCTCTGTTATGATACCTATCAAAATGTTTTGAAACACTGTGTTTTGGATAGCCTTTTCTAATGTTCTGGATATGCTCTCTTATTCTCTTCCACATTGGTCGCTTCGTTCTGCCAATGTATTGGAGGGAGCAGGAGCACTGTAAAGCATATACCACCCCCTCAGTCCTGCAAGATATAAAATCCTTTATTTCAAATTCTTGTCCAGTATTTGTTGAAGAAAATTTCTGACATTTGTATCCATTTTGATTAGTATTTATGCAGGCATAACACCTTTTACAGGGATAGAATCCTTTACCCTGAAAAAAGGTTAAATCAGTTATTCTCTTGGGTGGGTTGGGTACATTTTTAGCTATGATGTCCCTTAGAGTTGGAGCTCGTCTATAAATGAATCTCGGTTTTTCTGGGAGTATATTTGCCAAAGTAGTGTCAGTTTTTAAAATAGACCAATGTCTTTTTATAATCCTCTCCATCCTCCTGTGTTGTATACTGAAGTCCATTATCAGAGGTATGTCATCTGTTTTGTCATTTACCTTGATTTTATCTTGGATTAGCGCTTCCCTTGAGGTTTGATTGACTTCTGTTATTTTTTCTTCTATAAAACATTTATTGTACCCTTTTTCTTCAAACCTCTTACCTATCCACTGAGCTTGTTTAAGATAGTCATTATTTTCTGAACAATTTCTCCGTAAGCGAATAAACTGGCCCTTCGGAATGTTGATTAATCATGGCTCATAGTGGCAACTCGTTACTGGTATATAGCTGTTCCTTTCCACCGGTTTGAAGAAAGTTTTTGTGCTGATGATATTGGCTGTTAGTTTTATTTCAAGATCAAGGAACTGGATTTTAGTCTCACTAATTTGATGTTCAAGTTTAATATTTTTTTGGTTCATATTCAAACGTTGGAAAAAGGATCTTAAACTCAGTTCATCACCCTTCCAAATAATAACACAATCGTCTATGAATCTTTTATATAGAACCAGTATTTAAAAAGATGGCATCCTCCTCCTATTTTGCCATGAATATGTTGGCTACACTTGGGGCATATTTAGCTCCCATCCCAATACCCGTTAGTTGCCGAAAATAATTGTCATTATACCAGAAGTAGTTATGTTGAATACCAAAGGCCAGGCTTCTAAGAAGAAATCTTTTCTGTTTAGAAATGAGATGGCTGAATGAATCCATAGCCCATTTAGATGCTTCTATTGCATCGCTATGTTCAATTATTGTGTACAGTGAAGCAACATCAGCAGTTGCTAACAGATATCTTCCATGGTATCCTAACTATTGCACAATGATTGGTTTTTTCTCTTATCTGCCTGTTTATGATTCTCACATTGGTTGTGAATAGAAGCAAAAAGCACATTGTTACTATGAAGGTCAATGAGCACCTTGATTAAGCAAGTGTTTTTAAACAGCTTTGCTAGTGATCAAAAGCTCTATATCAATCAGGATTCTACACCTGTATAATTGAACCTCTTTGTTTATAGTTGTGACCCCTTAATAAAATATTTTTCGGTAAATTCTACTCTCCTGTGTGTGTTTTCATCCAAAAAGGACAGTTTGTTGGTGACGATTCAGGTACATTTCTAACATAAAATGTGAAATTAACAAGGGACAACAACACCAAACAATCTCCTACAGATTAAATAGAACAACATATCAATGGTGTTGTGGGAACTTGTCACAAAAAACACACAAACATTTTCGGGAGTACAAATCAAAATCACCAAAAAAAAAAAATTAAAAAAGAGAAACACAAAAAAAGATTCTACATTAAAGTAACAAAAAAAAATAAAAATATGTTGTCAGATGTGAGAAATCAAAATATATTGAGGGAATCCCGATAAATAGTAATGAAAGAAGTTTGTGAGAAGTGTGTGTGAATATGAGCATCAAAACGACTTAATTCTTGTCACATTATAAAGAAGAAGAGAGTGCGCTGTATTAAACCATTTTTAACATTGCAGCGTGACGAAAATGCTGTATCCATTACGAACGCTAAGTTTACCAGAATGAGCTGTCCCGTATCGGAATTTTTTCTGAGCATGCGTGGCACTTTGTGCGTCGGAACAGGCCACACACGGTCGGAATTGACGCGATCGGATTTTGTTGTCGGAAAATTTTATCTCCTGCTGTCCAACTTTGTATGTCAGAAAATCCAATGGAAAATGTCCGATGGAGCCCACACACGGTCGGAATTTCCGACAACACGCTCCGATCGGACAATGTCCATCGGAAAATCCGACCGTGTGTACGGGGCATTAGAGTGGGAAAGTTTACTAAAACAAACATGGTGTTAGCATGAGAGATAGGGGAGTGAAAAAGACAAGGGTTGTGGTAGATTGATCCTTTAGCTAAAGGATGGATAGTTGTTTAACAAGCGTATGAACAATCCTTATCATAGGTTACTATATGTGATCTGCCTTATGCACATATGGATTGTGATTAACTACCCATGAAAGTTTAAAGAGGAGCTTCACCCCCTTTACAGTTTTTCTTTTACCCTCTCACCTTTATCGCTGAGTACTCCTCATCCAGCACACCCAGACATGTCTATTGTAAACCCCCAATCCATCTCAGCATTGCAGGTCCTGTGCTGTCATGTTCTTATGTGATATCACCAGAAGGCCAAGCTATCTCCTCTGGGTTATTTATGCACCCTCCTCCTGATGTACAGTGGTGATGTACAGTGTGATGCAGAGTTCCTGGCACTTTTGCAATGTGGTACAGATTGCCCAGAAGCTTCCTGGGAAGTTTGATGCTGGTATCCCAGGTGATGCTATTCTTGTCAAGGCAAAAAAGTTGGAAGGGCATAAAAAGGCTTTCACAGAAAAGGCGTTCAACAACCCCCCCAAGAAAAAAAAAACAGTATCCAAATGTGTAACGGGGGAAGAAAAGAAAAACAATAACACGTTATAAGAGAGGCAAAAAAGAAGAGCAAAGCCTCACTTCCATAATCTCTCTGTAAGGTAAACCTGTTTGCCAGCACCAGAAAAATGCTCATTTTTGTGTGCGTGTACATTGCTTACATGCTAATACTTCTAGGCAAAGAGGCAATAAATGTACTATTCCAGTTCATCTGGTCTGTCACCATTATCAGTTGCTGAATGGTCTTCAGCTTGTACCTGTATTCCTGAGACCTAATCCTTTGAACCTGCTTACTTGTGTATGACCCGGCTTTCTCTTGAACTTTGCCTTTGCGCCTGCATTAACCTTGTTCATCTGATCTCTCTGACCTCGGCCTGTTTACTGGACTCGCCTGCCTATTGATTCTGTACTGCTCTGCCCGGCTGTTACCGACCTTGGCCTACCTCCTGGACTTGTTCTGACCGCTGACTTGGTCCCTTGTTGCCCGGTTGCCACTGGTCGCTGCCTGCATACCGGCTCTGCTACCAACTCCTGCTCTGGTGCCAAGCTGTTTCAGTATCCTGTTCTTAGGACTGCCACTCCCAGCTTCATTCACCTAAAGAGTGGACTTTGCCAGCCAGTTACTCTGGCACTCGTGCCACTCTGTGCCCTCACACTCTCTGTCTCCACCTTCAGGAGTGTTGGGCTGGAGGTGCAAGAGAGGACTCCACAATATTCCAGTCATCACTAGGTACAGTATGTGATACTCTCACCCTAAAGTTTAATCAAAACAGTTCTGATATAATCCCCACCCTAAGCCAATCCCCTCTGATGTGTTCCACTCTGATTGGGCTTACGAGCAAATCCCCATCAGGGTGAAAAGCATCAGAGGGGCGTGGCTTAGGGTGGGTACTATGTTGGAAGCCAACTGTTTTGATTAAACTTCATAGTGACACTTTATGGAAGTGTGGCTTTGTTCTTCATTATTATCATTTATGCCAGGCTGGATGTGCTTTTTTAAGCACCCAGTGTTGATGGGGACTAGAGGGACACACCTAAGACTTAGAGTGGTGCAGTTTTTTTCTTCTTTGTGCCTAAAATTATAATGGAGAGGGTTAAGTTCCACTTTAATTGTTGTTGGAACTTCCCACTTGGAAGCTAAACAGTATTTTAGCCTGTCAGTTGATTTACTACCCCTAGATATACCATAACCATTGAATGTACTTTTCCAACTGTCCATTCGGACATATTAGTTCTAATTTAGTAGTATTTTATCTAAAGGTATAGCACAAAGAACATTTTTCTTTTGCTAATGAGAATCTATGGGATATGGTTTGCCAGAGAGGTATCATATACAAGGTCAAAGGGTACTGAGAAATGTTTCCCTATACTGAATATCCCTATCAGTCCACAATTTACCAGGTTCTTTCCTTGCCACCTGCATTTATGATGATAGAGAAAAATGCAAAATACTTAGTGGATTTTACAAAATACAGCAAGCAGGAAAAACACCTAGCAAATACTGGTAAAGATAGACAAAATAATGCACAGTCCTGTATATTGTGCTTCACAGTCTGCCTGATCACTGATGCTCAGTAAAGACAGATGGCATTCAAGAAACATCATTGTACATTCATGTTTTGTGGCAGTCAGGAAGCACATTCCCTACTCATAATCTATGAGATCAGTGTCAGAGCACAATCACGAATGTTCATTTGAATATACTGTGTCAATTGGAAACACCGCGCATTATTTTACTGAATTAAATTTACGCGTGGCAACATTTCCCTACATATCCTAAGTCTGGAAGGAAACATTATTTAACAAGAGCGCATGCCTTTGTCCTCAATACATATGAATGTCTCTGCCTAGACAGGATTTTGACTTTAAAATCATATTCAGAGTAACACTGGCTTAAAATCAACTAATGCCTTCCACTGAAGAGCATCTCATCTCAGTGTTTGAAGCTGAATAATTTATACGGCAGGGTAATATTTAGCACTTTGCTGTGAGAATCCTTAAAGCAGCTCCACTTTACACCAGCGTTTCTCTTTCTGAACTTCTGCTCAGCCCGGCAGAACTTGTTCTATTTTTATGGGTTTCTTAAATACACATCAGCGATTCAGCTCATCCAAGCACTAAGCTCCCTGGAGTGGCTAAGCTATTTTTCCTATGACCTTTTATTGACCATATCCCCTAATAATGATGTGTACTTTGCTGGACTAACAATTAGTCACGTTCAATAGTAAATCTAGAGCGATAGTTTACACCGCAGACTATGGTGTCTGACAAGAAGCACTGACCGCACACAGGGAAATGGGCATGCTGCCGACATGATCTCAAACAAGCCTAACAGTGCCTGAAGAGAATAATTTAAGCATCCTACATGAGTTACCTGGTGTTTGAAAGGCAATCAATATTCAAGGATCTTGACAAGGAGTCTGAAAGGTTGATGTGATTATACAGAATGTGTTGGCTGGGCTATTCTTGTTCCAACACCTGGATTTATCATCTGAGTCAGTATTTTTTTGTACTTTATTTGTGTTAGGTGTCTGTCAGCTTAACAATCAGAGAATGAAATATATTTTTATATAGCACAAACCTATCATCTAATTTATAATTGGACCGTGTTAAAACTGGATGAAGAACAAAAAAAAGATTTCTGTGCTTTCTGTGTTATGTTCGTGAAAGCTGAATTTTTTGCTTTATCCTGCTCTTTAGTTATTTTGTTATTTGTTATGCTCTTGCTATATTGTACAGCAGAAAAAAAATGTTTTGAGGGTCCTAATTTAAATTTTATTACAGCAGATATTCGATATCTATACCTGTTCTCCCCTCTTGTTTATTCTGTAGGTGTGGGAGAACCTGCTGGTGGTTAGCCCTGAACTCAAGTTTTCAGAGGGTTGCTCCATTTTTAAGCACTTACTCTTAGTGCTAAAGGGCAAGTAGTTGGTATCTGAAAGGTTAACACCCATATATGTATAACATAAAAAAAGGCCTGTTTCTGATTCAGACCCTAGATCTCATGTGTCAAACACAAGGCCTGAGTGCCAAATACGGCTTACCAGGCCATTTCACGTGGCCCTCGCACCTTTCCTGCAGCTGTGGCACTGCACCCCTCTTGTCTCAGTTCCCACCTTGTCTCAGCAGTTGAGAGCAGAGAGGAGGACAGAATTCCTCGGCCAGATCCTGCCCCTCTCTGTGCAGCTGCAGCACTCCCTCATCTCCGCCTCCCCTAGTCTCAGCATTCAGCAGATTCTGACTCCAGCCCTGCTCTGATCCTCCTCCAAACCCTGCAGTTTCCAGCTTCTACGCGTCAGCAGCACAAGGTAAGGGGGGTGCACTGTGTTGTAAGGGGGGGGGGGCTCTGGACATCTAGTCTTACAGATACAACCAACCCTTTGAAGGCAACCATAATGCTAATGCTGCCCACAATGAAATTGAGTTTGACACTCTTGTCCTAGATCTACACTTCGGAGGACCACTTTTTTCTTCTCTACAACTCATCACACAACATATTTCCCTTTCTTAAAAGGTCATGTGTCCCTCTAACAGGAAAAACATCTGTAGAAATAAAATTGTGTCCTTCTGAATAGCTGTTGACAGTAGTGTGGACTTAGACAAAGCATACCTTTTGCTATCTTTCAGTGATCCCAGAGAGTTAATTTACCACAAACTGTTATCTCAGTTTTTGGTAGACTCTGTTGAGTTTAGCCAGCAGATTATGATTTTATATCTGGGATTTACTTCCTAGTTCTGCATACTTGCTGAGACCTTTATGAGATGTCTCACTATCCCCGTTGAATTTCTTGTGTTGGCAATATTATGGAGAATGCAACAGCAGTTACAAAAACATAAAAAGATGGTACGCTCAAAAGTCTGAGTTAGAAATTATGGCAAGAAAATCTCACTGTTGAATTAATAAGAACCTACAAGAAGTCCACCAGGTTCTAGCTTGCTATACCTCAAGTATCACCTTTGGGTTAACAAACCCTTTAAAGCAGAAGTTCTACTTTGATTTTAAATTGCTTGGAACTAGAGTTTTCAGCAAAAGAGATATACAAAGGGGTAGATTTACTAAAACTGGCGGACACAGAATCTGGTGCAGCTGTGCATAGTAGCCAATCAGCTTCTAACCTCAGCTTGTTCAATTAAGCTTTTGCAACAAAACCTGGAAGCTGCTTGCTTTCTATGCAAAAGTGAGCCTGATTTTGCACTCTGCTGTTTTAATAAATAAACCCCACAGTCTCTTTTGCCAGAAATGAAAATGGAAACTTCCCCCCAGCGATCTTTCTTTAAAGCTTGAAGTGACTGTAATCCCTATTTAATTTAAATAGCAAACACGTTATACTTACCTGCTTTGTGCAATAATTTTTGAAAAGAGCAGCCCCAATCCTCTTCCTCCTCCTCCTCCTCCTCCTCTGGGGTCCCCCACTGGCACTCCTGCCCCCCCCCCCCGATTGCTCACTAAAGGAAGCTTTTTCCTATGGAAACTCATGCGGGCTCGCTCCCGTGCTGGCCCTGCTCTCTGGCTGTGATTGACAGCAGCAGGAGCCAATGGCTCACGCTGCTGTACCTGAGCCCATGAGGAGGGAGAGAGCTTGAGAGAACCTCTGCTCTCATGCACATTGCTGGATTGAGATCGGGCTTAGGAAAGTATGGGGGGGGGGGAGCTGCAAAGAATGCATTGAAGGTACAAAAAACCTTTAGTCTTTAGAACTATTTTAACTACTTTAAATTTAACCTGCTTAGATTTCCCATTTTCTGGTCCCCCTCCCTATTACCATGCAAATGAAAAATGTAATTTTAGTATTTTTTTTTAATATCCATTACATGTCGCTTAGAGTTTTGGTGTTTCTCTATACAATACAAGCATATCATGGCTGGTGTGTGAGGGGCCAGTAGGGTGCTGTACAATCCTCTACACCTCTCAAGGACCCTCAGCCCCAAAGAAAACAATGGGCTGGCTTTAAGGAGGAGCAAATATTAAAATGCCTTGATAGGTAGATGTCAGTTTGAAAGAGTGGGAGTTCCTTTGCAGGCTTTGCATGTAGGCCACCCTTGGCAATATCTACATGTATGTAATGTTCTCCATGATTGAAAGAACTAAAATCCAATGAATGAAAGGGACAAGCCAGGGACAAACCAGATTCAAGAGGAAAGAGCTAGGTGATGCTGAATGTCCTCCAGCCTGGAGATGTTCTCCATTTGGCTTGCTGCAGCTTCAAATGCACAATGTGGAAAGCTCACAGTGTGCAGTGAGATCAGAATGTTCAAGGCTAAAGGCAAAGCTTGAGTACAGCTTTAGGAATGTACATTGCATGGCACATGCATGGCCTTGCAATGTAGATCCCAATTCATTCTCAGCATGCTGAGCATGATGTCACTAACATGCGCATACGCAGGAATTACATTGTCAATGGCAATCCAATAGGCAAAGAGGATTGTCGCACCTGGACCTGGCACCACTAGAAGGAGGCACTGGATGAGGTTAGCATGCCCTAATGTACCAGTCTGCTGTGCATACTTGCACATTATGATGAAAATTCACCTGCAAACAGCAGAATCAAGTTATTTCTTAAAATTAATAAAAAAAAAAATTTGGATTGTCTGGTTTAAAAGATAGGTAATTTGCATAATTTACCTAAGGCCTTCAGGTTTTGAAAACTTAGACACGATTTATATATTTATACATCTAAACAGCTCTGCCATTATAAAATGCAAGAAAGTTATTTTCTGTAGAATAGAGTGCTTTTTTTCGAGATTCAATGATGAGGTATTTAAATTTATGAGATAAAGATAAAAAAAAGATAATTTTCAAATTCTCTGCCAAATAGAATAGTACATAAAAGTGACCTAAGTTCTTGTCTATAATGAGTGTGTGATTGGACCCAATATATCCCTGAATTGCTCAATTTATACGTAGCTGACTTTGATTGCTGATGCCTTACAGGAGCTCTTATAAAACTGATTTAGATTGTAATACAAGGGGGTTTTAACTTGGTGCAAATCAATAGATCAAATTGACTTTAGTACTTACAGAAGTTGTCATCCAATCATAGCTCAGGATTGAAGGGGCTGCTCTTTATTAGATCTCAATGCGAACTGTGCAGAAAGAGAGCTCTCTGTATTCATATTGACTGGGTAGGGCCACTTTCATTTAAGTTGAAAGGCAATCAATTCAGTAGCTGGTTTTGTTTCGGCAAAGTTATTTAGATTTCCTCCAGCTGGTTATCAGCCTCAAGGCCACCTGCTGAACTTCAGAATGGAGAATTCATTTCTCGCTCTCTTTCTTTTTATTTTGTAAGAAAGGGGGGAATATTGACTTGTGTGATAATTTCAGTTGGATGATTAAATTTGGCCTGTTAGGCCCTAAGCTGAAAATTCAATTCACATGACTGGTTCTCTTTTCAAATGCTATCAAGCAATTTTGTGTTCTGCCACTACTAATATTACAGATGCTTATTGCCCTTTTACTGTAATAAACCATGGAATTCCAACTCCAGTTTCCATTCTCTATGGCTCAGGGCTATTTAGACATAATGGTCATAGTATGTGTACGCTCCACTTAAGTAATGGATATAGCTATGGCATATACGTCGGCTAACCTGTTTTGTGCCTTATCTGACATTGACGCAAGGCTGATCTTAATTAAAACATGCTGCTACTGTGATGCCTGTGTACTGCCTGCACTCAGTATGTACTGTATAGTATAAGGTTTAACAATGATTTTTGTAGCAGGCAATTCCATGTTCTGTACAAAGAAAACATGATGCCATTTACACTGATACAAGCAAATGTAAAGCTGTAAAGGATTTAAGCTTTTCAGTTACGACTCATCCGTACAGCGTAAAACGACAGTAAAGCTAAATTAAACTATAATTCAGATTCTCTCTTTCTAGAATTGAAAATAGTTACAAAGCTGTCGCGCCTGAGTGTGTGAACTTTAGAGAATATGGAATTTTAAATCTAAATGGAATGTTCATCACATTTTAAAATTATTAAAAATAATATATGCAGATATACAGTCAAAATGTACATGGGTGGATTGGAACACCGGGGCCCAAATGAGAAAGAGAGAAGGAGGGCCCATGACTGGTTTAAGGCTGATTTGCTAGCTGACCTACTAACCACCCCCAGCCCCCCTTTCAATTGAACTTAAATTATTAGAATTAAACACATAACACCTTCTGGATTAAATGGCCAAACAAATGGCCCCATTATTAATTCCAAACATATCAACTTTATAAAAATAACCTTTTTATTTTAATACATATATAAATAAATATATATATATACCATATATAAACATATATAACCCAAACCAATTAACTGACTGCTACGTCTGAGATTCCTGAAAGAAGGCAATGCTATATCATCGGCTGACCATAACAGCATCCTGGCCCCTAGCCACGATCCCACCAGCACAGGGACAAATGATTATCACCTTCTTGCACTATTTAGCTCAATGACCGATAGCCCATATTTCCAGATAGGGAAGGTATCCATACTGAGATAGGTCCCAACCTGTACCACACCACTATTATATACATCTATCTGTATATATATCTATATATATATAAAGATATATATAGATATAGATCTATATATATAGATATATATACAGTGGGGACAGAAAGTATTCAGACCCCCTTAAATTTTTCACTCTTTGTTATATTGCAGCCATTTGCTAAAATCATTTAAGTTCATTTTTTTTTCTCATTAATGTACACACAGCAACCCATACTGACAGAAAAACACAGACTTGTTGACATTTTTGCAGATTTATTAAAAAAGAAAAACTGAAATATCACATGGTCCTAAGTATTCAGTAACAACTGCTTGTGGGTTATCTCTTAGCCTGCACATGCCTGAATGACTGGCTCCACCCCCCGCCCCCACTAATAGACCCAGCAGCGCCCTGTGTCCACCTAACACTGCCTCTTCCTGCACCCAATTTCCTGGTGCTTCTATCCCCTGCGTCCCCCAATCATGTGGCCCCTCCACTAAGGTTCCCTTGCTCCGGGACTTTCTTTTCGTGTGCTGCAGTGAAAATTAGGCAAGTTGCAACACTTGGCTCTACTAACTTTTCTTGCAGGGGTGTGCTAACATGGGCACCCAGGACACTTGCCTAGGTCCCAGATGCTGCAATGGCCCATCTATGGCAGCCTGCATTGCTTTGATTTGAGGGGGGTAAAAGAATAAATGCTGGGGGTGTTTTGGGAGGTAAGAGGACATGTGCTAGATGGGGGATGGGGATTTAACATTTTTGCAAAAGTCCTCTCCCCTCACAAAGTGTCCCCAGTACATATCCCCCCAAATCACTCCTCCAATTGTACATCTTTTTAACCTGCTTCAGATCAGCCCCAGTACCTACACCTTTATACTTCAGATCGGCCGTATTTCATGCACCTTCAGCATACCTCCCAACTTTTTGCAATGGAAACAAGGGACACCTATTAGCAAAAGTATGTAGGAATAGGACACCCCTTCTGCCACGCCTCCTTAAAGGAGAATTATACAAAAAAAATGATTAGTTAAACCCACAAGTGCTTTTTTTTACCACTGCTATTCCTTTATGCTGGTTTTTGAAATTTACAAATACAGCAATTTAGAAATTGGATAAAAGTTCAGCACTGGAAAATACTTTTTGAAAGATAAATAGTGCACTTTATATACAGCTATATAGATCAGACTAAAATGAGGGACGAATAAGGAGGAAAGAGGGACAGAGGAACTTTGTTCCAAATCAGGGACAGTCCCTCGAAATCTGGGACAGTTGGGAGCTATGCCTTCAGTACTCAGATCAGCCCCATTTCCTGCAACTGCAGACTTCAGATCAGTCCCAGTTCCTGCAATTTCAGACCTTAGATCAGCCCCATATCATGCACCTTTCCACCACAAATGGGCCTCAATTCCTGCACCTTCAGACATCAGATCAGCCCATGTGCAGTCCTCGTATGACCTCATATCTGAGCCAATCCACATGCTTCAAACCTCAGATCAGCCCCACTCCATATAAACCATCAAGCTTCTTACTATTGCTGAAAAACATTTAGACCACTTTAATGTACTTTTTTGCAGATTTGGACTTCCCCATTTTGGCTGCTACTTTGCACCATCTTTACCAATGCAAATCTTTGATTTTTGCATGTACAGCACCCCGGACAGGGGTACATGCATGCAGGATTCCTAAGCAAAGTGTGTTTCCTAAGGGCCATTTCACACCAGATGCAGTTCCGTGTGCTTTTTTCTTGTATTTTGCATGTGCAGAAACTGACCAGAAACTGACTGAAACTGACTGCACTGGTGTGAACTAGAGCCATTGTGTGTGAATTTTTACGGCCAGTTCACACCACACAAATGCACTCCGGATACGTTCCAGATTAGTTTTTGCTTACAGTTCACACCACAAGCAGTTCCAACGCAGTTGCGTTTTTGATACAATTCTGTTGAAGAAAAAATACAGTGTGCTCTACTTTTTTTTTACTTCACCGGAAACTGACCAGAAACTGACTGGAACTGACTGCACTGGTGTGAACTAGAGCCATTGGAATACATGAAAACACTGTGCATGCATTTTTAGTGCAGAAAAAAGCACACGGGACTGCACCTGGTGTGAACTAGCACTTGCAAAGAAGCTTTCACTAATATCAGGGAGGTAAGTGGGTCAGGCTTTGTAAGTGACAGCCCAAAGAACTGCCAATTACCGCATGCAGCACTGTATGTAGAGCAAAAATACATACAGCCCCACTCATCAGATTTAATCTTTTTTTTTCTACATACTTGGTGCCCTCCGAAGGACCCTCCAGTGCTCGGGCAGGCTAGTCCAAGCGTGCCCATATATTCAATAAAATATAATATTTGTTTTGTATTGTAAAGATGGCTAAAGACTGCAGAAGAGGTGATAAATACATGTGCACATGAAGACCTGTCTGATTTTGAAGCCTAAGGCAGTTGTGAGCTACCACAATTGAATAACTGCTGTGTTACATGTGGGGGTTGATTTACTAAAAATGAAGAGTGCAAAATCTAGTACAGCTGTGTATGGTAGCCGATAAGCTTCTAACCGCAACTTGTTCAATTAAAGCGTATGTTAACCCCCCCCCCAAAAAATTGATCCTGTCCCTTTAAAGCATGTTATACATCACAGTGCTTGTGTTGTGTCATTTGGTCCCCTGTAAGGCTCGATTCACACCTATGCATGTTGCTTTTGAGCGTTTTTGGAGGTTTTTTTTTCATGCTTGCCACGTTTTTGAGCCGCGTTTTTGCCGCGTTTTTGCGGCGTTTTTGCCGCGTTTTTGCCGCGATTTGCGTTTTGCGTTTTTTTTTTTTTTCATTTTTTTTTACAGTCTTAAAAAAAAATTACAAAAAAAAAAAAAAAACGGCAAAAACGCACCAAAAACGCATCAAAAACGCATCAAAAGCGCTGCAAAAACGCAGCACTTGCGTTTTTGATGCTTGTCCATTGAAAACCATTACATGCAAAACGCTGCTTTTTGCATGAAAAAAAGTCCCCGACCCTTTCCAAAAACGCTGAGATACAAAAAAGCATTGATGTGAACATGTTCCATAGGAACCCATGTTAAAAAATTCCCGTGCATTTCTGCAAAATGCAAAATGCATCAAAAAACGCGCTAGTGTGAATGGGGCCTAACACTTGTAATACCTGACTTATCCTGCCTGGCTATACCCTCCCCTCTGTAAACTGACCACAGTGTATCATGGCTGCTAAGCCCTGACACCGTGGTCCGTTTATGTGCTCCTCTGTGCTCCTCCCTTCCCTGCCCATCTGCCCGTGTGTCAGTGCCAGCCCCCTCCGCTCTTGCTGCTCTCATAACTTTTATAACGTTATATAAGCCCCTCTGTGTTCTAATAACAAGTGCTCCTGTCTGTGTGCTTTATTTAAAAAATGCCTCCTTTACCGTATATCACAGCGGTTCCCCGCAATTACGTAATGCCCGGCTCCCTCTCTTCTCTCCTCTGCGCGTCTTGGCTGACGTCAGTAGGGGAATCTCGGCCCCGCACGCTGCATCTGTTAGCCAGGCGGAGAGGAGATACGGCCAATAATGTGATCGTGGGGAACCCGCTGTGAACCAAGGTAAAGGAGGCTTTTTTTAAATAAAACACACAGACAGGAGCACTTGTTATTAGAACACAGAGTGGCTTAAATAAAGTTATGGAAGTGGGTTATTAACCACTTTAAGCTTTGACAAAAAAAACTTAAAGCTGCAAAACTGAAAGCTGATTGGTTTTTATGCAGAGCTGCACCTGGTTGTGCACTCTCTAGTTGCACTCTCTAAAAGCAGTAGTCTTATTGCAGAAATCATTACTGAGTCAGACCTATAACTTTGTAATCAGCATAGTGCATGCTTCCCGCTGATTAGAGAGCTTTAGCTCTGACTCAGCAGGGGTCATGTCAGACTTCTGCAAAGGGATCAAGGGTCCCACTCTACAGCATGCTGGCAAGTAAAAGGCCTTTCTACTCAAACTGTGGCTAGTTTAAAAAAAAACAAGCCTTAAGGCCCATCTCTGCTTAATTTTATTATTTTTGCATGTTTCTGTGTCTACAGTATGTGCAACAAATGCACCAGAGAAGCTCCCAAACCTTTTCGGACATGGAACATTGCGCTTTTTTTCCAAGCATGTTTTGGCGCATTTGTAGTATGTCTTCCAACCACATTTGGGGGTGCCATTGATAATGAATGGCACCCAAAGTTTTGAATCGATTTTACCAATCTGGAGTTGCAGGCAAAATTGCGCAGTGCTGCCTGCGATTCTGCATCGCTCAGGTGTGAATGGGGCATTAGACTTTGCACATCTTTTGTTTTGGCATGCCTGGAATGTATTTAGCTGATTTTAATTAAAAGTTAAATTGGGATTTAAGGACTGCGCCCAGTAGTCAGCATTATGCACTCAATGAAAAACACAATTTCAATGCAAATTGCAGTTAATGCTACCATAGGAATCATCCAGGTATTAATTCTAAAATGAGACCCAGTTAGCAAACACAACAGTGGGATAATGACAAACGGCCCTGCCCATTCAGGATGTGTAATAACCCTGAGAACCATAGATATGAAAAGGAAGTTGGGGCTTTGTGTGAGGCAAATGGCAATTGAACAGATTGAATAAAATTGCACTCAATATGGAATACATTAAAAGCCACTGCATATATGTGCATGTAGAATAAGGTACAGTTCATGAACACATAAAATAAGACTACAGATACATAATTCAAGTAGTTCATATGTGTACAACCTTGAAAACGAAATAGCAGCACATTCCAGTTGCCAATGTATGGAGTAATTAAAAGTATAGTTAAAAGATGCAATGATGATTGACTATAGCAAGGTACATCTTATCAGAGCTCAACGCATTTCGTGGGAAGACACTTCATCAGGAGTAGATGCATCCATTGGTCTGTAAAAAATGAATATATGTATTGATACTGATCAGTTCTGGTAACAATTCAAGCATCAAAAAATGGGGGTAGGAAATATTGCAGTATAATTACTTACAGAGGACTGGAGAACAGGGGTGCGTGATACTGTACTCATGAGGAGCTGCTGGGATAGGTCATCCGTCACGGGAGCTGATGAAGCTATACCAAGCAGGGAGCAAATGCCCAAACATAAGATCCCCAAGCAAATAGATTCTCCATATTGTGTATGTGGTAGCACAAAGTGGGGCTCCGGAGGAGTCTGTAAGAAAGGGGGATATACTATGAAGAACTCTCAGGAAATATAGATGGTGTAAGGCCAGTAGGAGCCAAATAACAGTGAGGGAAACATTTGGTGAAAGTGTTGAAAGAAAACAAAACTATGCCGTTACAAGCCATAAGACCATATCCAGATAGATGGAACAGGGAGTGAAAAGTGTGTGAGGCAGTCATATGTGACAGCCAGAGTGAAGTGAAATAAAAAAAAAAAAAAAAAACAGCAGAAAATTGTGCACAGCAAGAAAAGTGCCAAATATACCAAAATAATTACCTCTGAGAACCAGAACCTTTGCTAAGTGAAGGAATGGGTTTGATAATAAAGTTGGCAGTGCCTCCACCCAGGATAGGGCCTCTGTGAATTCCCTTTCTGGGAAATTAATCCTTAATCTAAATAAAGCAAAAAGGAGCAAATGAAGTACTGTAACCAGCATATAACACTAACCATACTGTAAGTATATAGATGCACACCAGTATGGAAATAATATAAGCTTTATATAAGAAAAGGTTCATAACAATAAATACACCCAATGTATATAATTATTCATAAATATACCTCTGGCCTTCATTTGCAGGGCCCCTGTGGATGATTGCAATTCAGTGTCTAGCTCAGTGTTGGAGACCTAAAGGATAGGTCAACAGTGATGGAGATGTAGGGTTACCCCTGTAGGAGCCGCTGTTGATGTGCCCAGGTTCTTTCTCTAATTAGCGCAGGTAGCCAGGCGCACAGCATTATCTCATCCACTCAGCCTCAATAAACAGTTCAGGGGAGTCTTTTTGAAGTTAATTGCTAAGGAACCAGGAACTTGGGAGGACAGTGGGGTATGAGATACTCCAAAACCCTTGATTCATAAATTGCAGAGGTCTCTTCTTTATGTACAAGCAGCAGCAGTGCAGTATCCACTCCCAGTTGAGAACCAGGGGATTGCTGAAAAAGTTTATGAAAAATAGGCTGAAATGGTCTAGCTTCGTGCAGCTGCGGGACCACCAGGGGTCTGGCTCTACTCACAGATCTTGGCAATGATCAGTCCAGAGATATGAACAATAAGGATTTATTCCTGCGCTACCCTGGAAAAAATGGTGTACGTGGACAGCTGCAGACACCGAATGGGATCAAACAGGGCCCATAGGCAGTGTAAGGCTAAAAGAAATGGGTGCTGCGCTAATCCAAAAAATGAAAAATGTGATAGCTTATAAAAATGTGAATCAACTAAATACGGTAAACGGGTAACACGCTTGTATGCACAGTGTCCTGTGATGAATTCCAATAGTAACAGTGTAGCGATAAACTAACCTATATCAAATTAACCTAATGTGAAAACCGTGACAGCACAGTATGTGTAGGGAACCAGCCTCATACACACATAATATCGTTGTGACATGTGCAAAGTACAGCTTAAAGTGCTAATGTGCCCCTGTGCAATCCTCAATAAAATATAATCATAAATATGTGTACAACAGACATAAGTATTATAACAAGAGATAGGACAAAAACATATAATGAATATAACACATGTATATATGATACCTAAATAACATGTGTAGCACAATAAATAAGTAAAAAGTGCAAAACAAGCAAAATAAATAATTGAAAAAAAAAAGTGTAAAAAACGTATCTGTGCCAATAAATGTGTACCATATGTCTATAAGCCACAAATAAACAAGATAAGATATATTAAAAATTGTGCAACAAACGCATTAGTGCAAATAAATATGTGGCATATATTCATAAACCACAAATGAAAATGACATAAAAAGTGACCACAAATATTGTCATTTAAAGTCCAGACACAGTCCAAAACACATCCAACATATGTGCCAGTGACAGCTCTAACGTGCAATATATAGTGATCCTTTGGATGTGCAATAAAAAACCAGTGGGGTGCCGAAAGAGAGAGAGTGTGTATCCTCTTCGTGCTTGAACACACACACAGGTGGGTAATGGCCCCTTACCTTGCGGTAATGGGAAAACCACATAGAAAACAAATGGAGATGGTCTCTCTTTGGGGTCCCTGGACCGGAGCCGGTGGTCCCTGTGCTTTAGTCCCTCAGTATCAGCGTCAATAACGGCAGAGCGAACATAAGGAAGAACAGAAGGGTACCAGATAGTGTAGTATTTTGAACCAATCTATGTCTTTATTAAGTTTAAAAGCATGTACTCACATGAAGTAAATACACATCCTGTATATCTCCTACGAGCGGCGAGCTCGTCAATCTGAATCTCTGTCAGTGCCTATCCCATCCCTACGCGTGACGTCACCCAATCACGTCCCCTGATGAAGTCACGTGATTGGGTGACGTCACGCGTAGGGACGGGATAGGCACTGACAGAGATTCAGAGACATAGATTGGTTCAAAATACTACACTATCTGGTACCCTTCTGTTCTTCCTTATGTTCGCTCTGCCGTTATTGATGCTGATACTGAGGGACTAAAGCACAGGGACCACCGGCTCCGGTCCAGGGACCCCAAAGAGAGACCATCTCCATTTGTTTTCTATGTGGTTTTCCCATTACCGCAAGGTAAGGGGCCATTACCCACCTGTGTGTGTGTTCAAGCACGAAGAGGATACACACTCTCTCTCTTTCGGCACCCCACTGGTTTTTTATTGCACATCCAAAGGATCACTATATATTGCACGTTAGAGCTGTCACTGGCACATATGTTGGATGTGTTTTGGACTGTGTCTGGACTTTAAATGACAATATTTGTGGTCAATTTTTATGTCATTTTCATTTGTGGTTTATGAATATATGCCACATATTTATTTGCACTAATGCGTTTGTTGCACAATTTTTAATATATCTTATCTTGTTTATTTGTGGCTTATAGACATATGGTACACATTTATTGGCACAGATACGTTTTTTACACTTTTTTTTTTTCAATTATTTATTTTGCTTGTTTTGCACTTTTTACTTATTTATTGTGCTACACATGTTATTTAGGTATCATATATACATGTGTTATATTCATTATATGTTTTTGTCCTATCTCTTGTTATAATACTTATGTCTGTTGTACACATATTTATGATTATATTTTATTGAGGATTGCTCAGGGGCACATTAGCACTTTAAGCTTTACTTTGCACATGTCACAACGATATTATGTGTGTATGAGGCTGGTTCCCTACACATACTGTGCTGTCACGGTTTTCACATTAGGTTAATTTGATATAGGTTAGTTTATCGCTACACTGTTACTATTGGAATTCATCACAGGACACTGTGCATACAAGCGTGTTACCCGTTTACCGTATTTAGTTGATTCACATTTTTATAAGCTATCACATTTTTCATTTTTTGGATTAGCGCAGCACCAATTTCTTTTAGTCCAGAGATATGACCTCCAGCAGAGTAGCCCAGCTTCCAATCCAGGAAGGGGGTCCAGAGGCAAGCAGCCCCCCTTCCCTTGAGCACTTGGATCCATCCCCACAAGGGGGAGAAATGACAAACCTCTCAGGGTTCCAAACTATTTAACAATGACCCAGTCACCATCTGGGCACACCTCCCCAGGGATTGGCTAGGCCCTACTAAATATTCAGGCATTTCAATCCTCCCACCCTAAGCTGTGGAAGCTTCTTTTAAAGGCAGGGGGGAGTAATTAAACTCAGACCTGTGAAACCCTGAATAGACTATACAAAACAATTACTGTTTCTGTGACTACAGCAGAAACCAAACACTAATTTTTCCTAACAGCCTAGCTAAGAGGGTGTTACAGGGATCTCCTCCAACCATTGTCCAATCAGCCTGAAAGGCAGCTTCTCACCAGCAGAAACTGTGATGTGGCACTGGAACTTCTAATCTCCTATGCAACTGGACCTCTATCTACCAGAAGTAGTCATCAGATGCCTAACCTGGATTGGTTATTGAGCCTTGACAACTAGCTATAGAATCCCAGACCAGAAGGGACAGGGTTAACTAAAATAGCAGGAGCTGCATCAGGGAGTGTTTTTTTTTTTTTTTTTACATTTAGAGCTGCTGCAGGCAAGCAGCAGGGTTTGCTTTATATGGTGCAACTTTCATGTCAGTTCATGTCAGTGCGATGGCCAAAGGTCGTTGTTCAGCGGTTCAGGTATGATTCTGATCAAGGATGGTGATAGTGAATACCCTTTTGTTCAATGCGAATTTAGTACTTCTGAGATTTTCAATCTGCCTTCATATGCTAGAAATGCCACCCATCCTCTTCTCTACAAAACTGCCCTCCAGCCACTTCTATGCAAAATCGGCTTTGAAATGCATCCTATGTCAACAGTTATCTCAGAATGCCACTATGCTCTATGCTATGTGTGTTTGGAAAACTTAACGCACAGGACCCTTTTTTTAACCACTTAAGGATCGCCCCACCACATATATACTGCGGCAGGGTGGCCCTATTGCACGAAATGGCGTAAGTAGTATCGTGAACGAAACACTACGGGCGCATGCCTGCTGCACAGCGGGGGAGCCCATGCATGGGTCTGGGGGCCGTGATGTCCGCCGACCACCGGCGATCACTCCTCAAAGAGGCAGAACTGAGATCTGCCTATGTAAACAAAGCAGATCCCCGTTCTGTCAGGGGAGTACAGTGAGATTGGCTGTTCCTAGTGATCAGGAACAGCGATCTATCTGTACTCCCAGTCAGTCTACTCACCCCACACAGTTAGAAATACCTCCCTAGGACACATTTAACCCCTTGATCGCCCCCCTAATGTTAACCCCTTCCCTGCCAGTGTCATTTATATGTATTATAGCAAAAAGTTAAAAAAAAAGTTATTATTTTTTCAAAATTGTCGGTCTTTTTTTGTTTATAGCGCAAAAAATAAAAATCGCAGAGGTGATCAAATACCAATAAAAATAAAGCTCTATTTGTGGCAACAAAAGGACATAAATTTTATTTGGGTACAACGTTGCACGACTGCGCAATTGTCAGTTAAATTAAAGCAGTACTGTATCACAAAAAATGGCCTTGTCAGGAAGGGGTAAATCTTCTGGGGCTGAAGTGGTTAACCGGATCAAAGTCGCAGCTCATAGATGTGAACGTCCTTCACAGAAAACAGCTGTATTTTCATTTTCAGATGCCATGCAAATTTATGCCTTTTCAGATCGCATCTGATCTCTTTCAGATTTGCATCAGTGTGAGCTGGGACTAAGGCTCCATTCAGACCTGGGCACTTCAATCGCAAAACGCGGGTTCAGGTGCCATTATTTTCAATGACACCTAAAATGCAGTGCGGTTTTGCTCTTACTGTCGCACGATTAGAAGCAGGAGCTTCTTTTGGGCGACAAGCTTGTGCGATTAGCCACAATTGCCGCTAGATAAATCGCGCAGCAAAAAAGAACCGCATTTTAGGTGTCATTGAAAATAATAGCACCTAAACCTGTGTTTTTTGCGATTGTAGTGCGTTTTGAGATCACGGGCAGAATCTCAGTGATTCTGCCACTCTACCAAAACGCCCAGGTGTGAATTGAGTTTCACGGAGTGGACATTGGAGCTTGATTTGGCATGCCTTTTTACTGAGCAGTGAGCATGTGTAGCAAGTGTTTTCGTGTATGAGTGTACCCTAAAGGAATAACTTTTTTTACTCATTGAGGCAGGAGCCTAATAATTGGGCTTCTGCTGAGTGTTAAGAGAGCCTAATGCCGCGTACACACGGTCTGATTTTCCGACGTGAAATGTTGGATGTGAGCTCGTTGGCTGAAAGTCCGACCGTGTATGCTCCATCGAACATTTGTTGTCGGACTTTCCACCAAAAAATGTTGGCTAGCAGGTTCTCAAATTTTCCGCCAACATATGTTTGTTGTCGGACTTTCTGATCATGTGTACACAAGTCCGTCGTACAAAAGTCCAGGCATGCTCGGAATCAAGTACGAGCCGGAAGTGCTCGGTCTTGTAAAACTAGCGCTCGTAATGGAGATATGACGTACGTCTTGTACCTCACGATGTTCCTAATTGTTGGCCAACATTTGTGTGACTGTGTGTATGCAAGACAAGTTGAAGCCAACATCCTTCGAACAAAAATCCACGGTTTTATTGTCGGAAAGTCCAATCATGTGTACGGGGCATAACACTTCCCTTTTCTAACAAGCACCAAATTGGTGCTCGTCACACTGCAAGGTCTCTCCCTTCCCTGCTAGTCCCTGGGTATGATGCTTTAGACAGGCAGGGAGGTGAGTAGGGGATAAACATTGCAATGTGAAAACCTTATTTAAATACAATTTTGGTTAAAATTATTTTAATATTATCAGGACAAGTAGATTGTCATGAGGGACAAGTAGATTGGGACCCTGATTTAGTTCTTTGGACAAATAGTTTTTAAAAAAATGTTCACACCCCTGTCCATATGTACTTTAGTACAATAAACAGGTTCACCTACTTAATATATGAAGGTGACCAATACACACATACAGTAGTGCAGACCTCGCTATCTGGCACTGTACATGTGAGATAACAATAAGGTAACAGATATACTTCTGTCACCAATCTTTAAAGTGTTTGTTTATGCACACATAGTAGTCACCGGCAGCCCCTCCAATATATTAAAGCAGAGCACACTGTGTATATCTTTTCCAAAAATGAGTGTTGTAAATAGCTATTTAAGCTGTGTTCAGGCCTGTCACATGACCCGCAGCCTTTCAGCCGCTTTTCAGCTCTGATGGATGGCTTCTGCAGGAGGGGCTGTGATCTCCCTCTGACGATATATACAATGTGCTCGGCCTTAATATATTGGAGAGGCTGGCAATGACCATTCAATATTTTTTTCGATATGTACTAATAGCCACGGGGGGGGGCAGAGATGGAGACACACAGTAAGGAGCTGACAGGGAGGGAGGAGGGAATTAGGGGGAGAGATGAGAGCAGAACAGGGCTGCGTATAATGGAGGGACGCACTCTGACCACAGTGGTCAGGGCTCAGGAGCCCTGATTTTCATGGTCAGTACAGAGAGGGGATACTGTAAGTGGCATAATCAGGGAGGTTTTTACAGTTTAGAGGGGGGCAGATTACACAGCACACGCACTGTGCTGTTTATTTAATCTGCTTTAAGGACCAGGAAATCTATTTATTTTTTTGGGGTTAACAAACACTTCAGATGTACACATATATACACCCAGAAGTAGGGCAACAATAGCAAATAATTAAACACAAGAACACTTGCTTAATAACCCCTGGTTCTAGCCTGGGTTAGTAGCAGCTCCTCCATAGCAGGACATATGGTATCAGGCTCTTCCTATTTACTTCCTCCCTCTGGGGTTTTCAACCCAGACACCCAGAAACAGGAAGTGATGTACGCAAACAATTTTGTGAGCATCAAGCACAGCCACTTACAGACAGCGGGGGCAGCAATTCCCTATAAAACTATTATCTTACTGAATACTCAGCACAAATCTCTCAAACCACAATGTCAAGTTGTTTGAAATCAAGTGGCTGTCTCAGCCCAAAAATGAACATATAGCCTTACTTTTTCTTTGAAAGCAATAGACAGGAAAGGTGGTCCATCTCATTGCAGGTCTGCTGCTCTTGTAGCTTTCCTGGTGTCTCTCTGATTTTTGAGTCCCTGGTGCTCACACATAACCCTCCTCTTCTGGTATATGAGCCACCATGCACTCTTACCAGCTCTACAATGCAGCAATTACAGAAATAGTGCAGACCACAAACCAGCAGTACCAGCAGTAGTCCCCAAACAACCCACTCTTGGTTTTGACCTTAATTGATTTTTTCAGGAGATGTCCACCTTGCACTATAGGGATGTCCTGAATGGCGTCATCCAACTCAAGTCATAGAACATCTAGTGACAGAAAGGAATAATTGCAGGGACAACACTGGAGAGGTAGGTGAGTATTGCTGCCAGATGAGCTTTTTTATGTTTTCTCTTTTAATGCTGGGGAACGTTAAAAAAACATAGCCCCTAGTGTGGCTTTAATTTAGAAGGATGTGTCTAATTTTGTCCTGCTTTTGGCTTTTTCTAAATGTTTTTGTGTGTATACAACTTGAAAAGAGACTAACAAATGGTTAGTAATACATTATATTTACAGATTAACACAGCAGAGAGCATGGTCTTTCTGATAAAGACAAATTGACTATTTTCTTTAAGTATGATATATTCTACACCTTTTGTGCTTTAATCTGATTCATTGCATTACTTGTCCTAGTAAGAACAGAGTTGCTGTACATAGCTTGCTTTTAACAATCTCCCAGAAAATGTATTCTATTTACCAATGCAAATAAATCCATAATAATTGTGCAGCACTCCTCCTCTTGATGTGGTGCAGAATGCCCCCCTAAATATTGTGACAGGCTAACATTTCCATTTAAAGCGATATTAAAGCCTTGTGTTTTTTTTTTCTTAATAACAAACATGTTATACTTACCTACTCTGTGCAATGTTTTTGCACAGAGCACCCCAGATCCTCCTCATCTCAGTCCCACACGGGGGCTCCTGGCTTCTCCCTCCTGCAACTTGCTGTGGGGCACCCAAGCAGGCGCGCTCCCAAGCCACAGCTCTGTGTGTCCATTCACACACAAAACCGTGGCTCAGCCCCGCCCCACCTCCATCTCCTGATTGGCTCACTGGCTGTGATTGACAGCAGCGGGAGCCAATGGCTATGGGGCTAAATACATAATAGGATTTTAAAAACCCCTCCAGTGAGCACGAAATGCAACAAAATTGTAAAAGCTATACAAAACTTTATTTCATCCAATAAATATATAAAACACATATTTTACAAATTCTTACATATTGATACCAACAAACATCGTCCACCGAAGGGACGCATGGTATTTGCTGAGATAAGGAAATTGGGTTGATGCGCTTTGTGGCAAATTCCCTTTCCTCAGGACCTCCTATCTCTTAAACAAGTACAAATGACCAGAAGAGTAACTTCTAGCAACAGAAAATATATGCATGAGTGACAGATCATCAAAAAAAGTTTGGTTACATCAATTAATAATCATCAAATCTATCTCCAGGAGGTGAAAATAGGGGAGAGGGAGAAGGAGAGAAAAAAAAAAGAATTTATTTTCATAAAGATTAAATATGAGTATCAACATGAATACCTATCCATAATGTTATAGAAAAAGAAGAAAGAAGGAAAACAATGAGGAATATAAGAAGATTTTGAAGATGAATTGATAATGTTTGGAACAATCGCTGGATTTTTTTTTCTCGCAATTTTAAAGTAATCCGCGTGGAGGAGTCCATAGCTGGCCCGTGTTCCTTCATCCCCAAGGGGTGGGTAATCACCCACCTCTTATCGCCCTTTTCTCCAGAACGTGGTTAGGGTCTATACATCCTTGACCCACCCGATGTGTAGACCACATTCCCTGGCCCCACCATTCGGCCCATTATGCCCCTTCCCCCTTGGTCCCATCAAGGGGTTCTCTTCTGGGCATGGGTTTGTGGGCATGGGCAATCTGTTGTCTAGTGTTCCCGCCGGATTCATCCACTGTTTTTGGCATATCCTGCTTGCGTTTCAGCTACTCGCACGCGTCACCTCCGGCTTCCATCTGGGGACTTTATTTTCTGTGTCGGCATCACTTCCAAATTACCGCATCCGCATCATCCTGACCCATGGGCATGCAGGCCGTCCTCATTAGCCTAGGAATGGGGCACACCTGGCCCTTACTTTCAAGGGATACCACCATTATGGTGAAGGAATGAACCCTCCCACCGCATTCGGACCTGGGACCACACCATTGAACGTCGCCCTCCGGAGATGACCACTCGCCTGGGTGGTTTATTATATAGGAACACATGGTGCCCTACTTTGGGCTTGCTTTCTCATACCATCACACTATGGGGACTGTTAACACTCGTTCACTGCGCTTTTACATCTAGGTAAGCAGTTCAAATGTCAATTTTTATTTTTGAATTCATTGATAGTAGCTATCTTTAGATAACATGGCTAGATTGGCTCATGCTCCTTTATTGTTTGACACTGACCCATGCTTTTTAGTTGTTTGAGTCTACAGTATGTGTCTTGATTGTTTGATACATGTACTTGCCCAATTAGATGACATATAATATTCCCTTCGAACTGTATAAATATATGGGGTTCCGGTATGCATTTAAATAGATATAGATATGTACATGTATGTGTATGTATGTGTGTGTATATATATATATATATATATATATATATATATATATATATACTATATTACCAAAAGTATTGGGACACCTGCCTTTACATGCACATGAACTTTAATGGCATCCCATTTTTAGGGTTCAATATTTTATTTAGTTAGTCCACCCTTTGCAGCTATAACAGCTTCAACTACTTCTGGGAAGGCATCAGCATACCAAGACATTTTAGACAATTTCATGCTCCCAACTTTGTGGGAACAGTTTGGGGATGGTCCCTTCCTGTTCCAACATGACTGCGCACCAGTGCACAATGCAAGGGCCATAAAGGCACGGATGAGCGAGTTTGGGGTGTAGGAACTTAACAAGTCTGCACAGAGTCATGACCTCAACCTGATAGAACACCTTTGGGATGAATTAGAGCAGAGACTGCGAGCCAGGCCTTTTTGTCCAACATCAGTGTCTGACCTCACAAATGCGCTTGGGGAAGAATGGTCAAACATTCCCATAGACACACTCCTAAACCTTGTGGACAGCCTTCCTAGAAGAGTTGAAGCTGTTATAGCTGCAAAGGGTGAGCCAACTCAATGTTGATTCCTACAGACTAAAACTTAGATGCCATTAAAGTGCATGTGCATGTAAAGGTAGGCGTCTTTTAAATACTTGGTAATATAGTGTATATACATATATACTTTTCTTTTTCCAGTGTGGAATAATCATCTTCCATTCATGCTTTTAATTACTGGCCTGTGGATGTGATAGGCTGCAACATCTATTGCTTACACGGCAGTCGTTTACCCATCAGGTAAATCTCTTAACTCTATAACATGCCCCGACTGTTCTAAACATTATCAATTCATCTTCCAAATCATCTTATATTCGTCATTGTTTTCCTTCTTCCTTCTTTTTCTTTATTATTTCTATTCTGGGCTCCTCTATTTACTACCATAGGTCCAGTAATACTTCCCCCTTTTCCAATGTTTCCCGTAGGACTACATCCCAGGGCCTGTCAGGCCGGCAGGATCATACCACATTGGGGTTACTCATTATTGCACCATTATTTAGGGTTTGGCATAGCTGAACTTCAGAACTTATCGACATAATATTATAGAAAGATGTTGATACTCATATTTAATTTTTGAATGAAAATAAATCCTCTCTTTTTTCTCTCCACCCCCCCCCCCTTTTCACCTCCTGGGGATAGCTTGTGCAATCTTACTAGATTTGATAATTGTTAATTGATGTAACCAAACTTATTGATGTTCTGTCACTCATGCATGTATTTTCTGTTTCTAGAAGTTACTCTTCTGGTCATTTGTACTTGTTTAAAAGATAGGAGGTCCTGAGGAAGTGGAAATTGCTGCGAAACACATCGACCCAATTTCCTTATCTCGGCAGAAACCATGCATCCCTTTGGTGGACGATGTTTGTTGGTATCAATATGCAAGCATTTGTAAAATATGTGTTTTATACATTTTATTGGATGAAATAACGTTTTGTATAGCTTTTTCAGTATTGCTGCATTGTGTGTTCACTCCTATTATGTATTTAGCTATTATCCATTTAATTCAAGGATGAGACCCTCCACTGACACACTTATCTAGGGGAAGCCTTCCCTACACACATCCAAAAAAGTTCTTGCAGTAGTAAGTGAGACAGATTTTTGGTGTTAGCAGTAAGTGACAGAGGACAGATTTTGCCTAACATTGGGAGGGACTTAAAGGGGGGTGATTAAACAGAATCCATGCCTAGTCACTGTATACACCGAACACATACAGCATAACCCTTATATCCACAAAATACTCCTACTATATCACAACTGACATTCACACAAATACACATAAACCTCAGAACAAAGGATCATTTTTAAAAATGTAAACATTTTCTGCACGCAGATCACGATCACTTTGTCTGAGCCTACCTTAAAGAAGAACTTAATTAAAACCAGCAACTGTTGGGACAGCAAACACTTTGGTTAGGACTATGTAAGTAATATACAACATAAGGTATAGATTGCAGGGGTCAAGAGTAAGTAACGTACAAAACTACATATAGTGTGCAGCATCAGGACGAGCCTGTTCACATCAGATTCCTCCTTACATCAAGAATCCCCATCGGAGTTCTCCCTCAACATCAGAGTCCTTCCCCTTACATCAGGATCCCCAGAGTCACCCCCCTTAGGTCAGGGTCCCCAAGAGTCACCACCCTAATATGAGGGTCCATAGAGTTACAACAGTTACATTAGGGTCCCCAGAGCCATCCCCTTACATTAGGGTTCCCAGAGACGCCCCCTAACATCAGTGTCCCTAGAGTCACCCCTATTATATCAGGGTCCCTGGAGACCCCCTCCTTACATCAGGGTGCCTAGAGTCACTTACCTAATGGAGGGTCCCCAGAGTTTCCCTAGTTAGTGTAGGAGCAAATAAAATTTGCTCTGTTCCTCCCCTCTGAGACAGCAACTGAGGTGCAACTTTTTATACCGGCCATGAATTAAAGAGGAACAGGGGGTGGTACATGGCAAGAAAGGGGTAGAGCTTGAAAGGGATAGGGGTCTCTATCCCATATACAGAACTAAAAAGAAAAAACATTTTTGTACTTTTTTTTTTTAAATAATCTTGATGTGAACTATTTTATGTTTTATCTTTTGGTGAGTAGAGCCAATTTTTTGTCTATTTTTAGATGCTGAAAAGAACCTGTGATTTACAGAGTTCACCAGCTCAAGATGAAATCTTCAAACAAGAGTCAGAACAGTGACTCCTTCCCTCACTCCCTCTTCTTACCTGTTCCAGTATAGTCAGACAGAGAGCCTAAATGTAAAGACCTTCTGATGTGCTCTCTCCTAAAAAAATCCGTAATGCTGAGGAGTGTGGACCTCCTGTTTTAAAATGAGGGGGTCGACACGTGCATTCAGTTTTCTGTGATTTTTTTGTGTGTGGTAAGACGACTGTTAGCATTGCTATCACCAGGATCTTTGTATTCCCCCTTTTAAGCTTGCCAAAAACCTGCACTTCTAATGCATATTAAGAGGATGACATATCCAAGTGCTTTGTCGACCCTTTTTTACTGCTGTACAGAGAGTTACAGGAAGCTCAGGTAAAGGTAAACTTCAGGTAAAATAATTAGCAAAACTAAAAAAAACAAAAAGCTACACAACTGAAACAAAAGGTTAAAGGAGTATTAACTATAAAAGTAAACATTTATTTTATTGCCGCTTACCAATTCTTAGATGTGATGGCTGGATTAGTTTCCTTTTTTAGGCTTTTTTTCTTCTATTTTCATCTGCTGATCCAGCCAGCAAGTCTGTTGGTTTTCAACAGAAAATCTCTCTTGCAGTAACAGTGATGAGACCAGCCAGGGTACCCAAAATGATTAGCCTTTTTTTATTTCTGTAAACCCTTTATCCCAAATGGAAAAATACTGTTTGCTGTAATTGATTACAAAGTATTAGCTTCAAGAGTTAAACAGTTATAAAGTCTATTATAAAGTTTATTATAAAGTTCAGCTTCAATTTGTTAGTGTAGTTATATCTGCTAGTACTTCTAATGCCCCCCTCCTCCATACTGACAATGCTGCTGTCCAAATCTGCCCCCTGTGCTCATTCATCAAGAATGATGTTATAATACAGGAGGTGTGTTACTGGCCAGATAACCAGGGAAAAACAGAGGGAAATAGCCTAAAAAAGAAAACTAGTACAGTCACCTTATCTAATGACTGGTAAGCTGTAATATATATATATATATATATATATATATATATATATATATATATATATATATATATATATATATATATATATATATATATATATATATATATATATATATATATATATATATATATATTTAGTTTTGGGTTTAATACCACTTTAACTTTTGGGTTTAATACCACTTTAACTTATGTGTAGGAGAGCAGTTTATATTTAATAAAACTACTATTGCATTTCCATGTTCTGTGTACTATGGGAGATCAGATATGGTAAATGCAGGGTCCTGGGTTTAGTAACACTTTAAGAGTAAATTATGATGTATACCCTACCCCTGGAAAACGTCAAAAATGGCCTTTCTGGAGCTCTTCTTTAAGAAAAAGACCTACATTTTCAAAATATGTAATATGATATTTATAATAGTTTTTCCTCATGATTTTGGTTATTGTACTAGAATCTTATACATACCAAATGCGAGAGTGTTTTCTAATTATGTAACTAAGAATCTAATTAAACTTTAACACCTTTTGTCATAGTGTAGATGCAGACTAACAATTTATTTCCATGTAATCACAAAACCATATTACCGTAAAACAGCTCGAGAGCAGCTAATTATGGGGTGTAAAGAGACTCAAGACTAGAGTACATTTCTGACAATATGTTATAGCTACACAGTGGTAAGTAGCTGAATGTTAAGATAATGATGGTGTGTTTGGATACAAGTTCTACTTAAAAACATTTTTTTACAACTTCTATGAATCCAAAACACTTTTGGCAGTACTTCACCTGTAGGTCACAGAAGTGCACTTAGTTCTGCAATCCTGTCACCCAGATTCAGCTGACGGCAGGTTAAAGCCCACTGTCAGCTGATGTTACAGATGCGGTCCAGGCTCTGCAGGGATCCTGACAATAATGTCAGGATCCCTCAGATTCCTGACCGGCCCCTTCACAGTCCAGCACTAGAAGAAAGAGCACAGTGTGGCTCAGAGTGGACCCAAGAACTGAGCAATCAGTGGTGTTTGATCGCTCAATTCTCGTTGTAGAGCCGACGGTAGACAGCTGCAGCTCAGATCAATGTTTCAGCCATCTAGGTGAGTATGAAGGTTTTTTTTTTTTTCTTTAACCTGCATTTCTCTTATAAAGGAAAAAGGAAAGATCTGCTGGTTTTAGTCAGTAGCTTCCATTATGGATGTTTGTTTAATTGCCAGGAAGCTGCAACAGATGAAGAAGGGAGATGGGTCAGCAGGAAATGGAGCTTGGGGTAGATAGATGAAGCTAGGGGTGGGTTAGTCTTTCACTCTTCCTTTAACTTAGGTTCCCAAAGGGTTCATAGGTCAGGGAATCCAGAAAAGGGAATGTAATCCAAATAATGCTCTCCTGCATTTGAATGATATGCTTTAAGGCTTATTGTGTCTGCTCTTCATCAGTGTAAATGTACCTTGCCTCCCCCTCAGGTCAAGGTGTATCCTTATATACGCTGCAAAACAACAACATAGATAAGGCTCACTGACCTAGCACATTACCTTGTTAAAATGTATTGAAAGATAAAAAGAAAGAAACGCATGTATAAAAAGAAAGAAACACATGACATAAACACGCATGTAATAAAAAGCAAAGGAGATCACTTCCAGGTCTGCTACAATCAACTATGGAATGGAAAGACCAGACAGTGTCCATAGTAGCTAGAGCTGCACGATTCAGGCCAAAATGAGAAGCACGATTTGTTTGCTCAGTATAAAAAGATCACGATTCTCTCACGATTCTCGCGCCATAAAATCTTTCACATTATACAAAAAAATTGTGCTAACTTTACTGGTTAGGTTTTTTTTTGTTTTTTTTAATTCATTAAAGTAATTTTTTCCAAAAAAAATTGCATTTGAAAGACTGTTGCGCAAATACAGTGTGACATAAAATATAAAATATACAACCACCATTTTATTCTCTAGGGTCTTTACTATATATATATATATATATATATATATATATATATATATATATATATATATATATATATATATATATATATATATATATATATATATATATATATATATATATATATATACAGTATATATATATAAAATGTTTGGGGGTTCTAAGTCATTTTCTAGCAAAAAAAAGATTTTAACTTGAAACCAAAAAATGTCAGAAAAAGGTTTAGTGTTTAAGTGGTTAAACTTTCTTCATATACACCGAAGTCTTGTCCATTGACATTGTTACAATGTTTATACTTAAGTTAAACTGCTAAAGAATGTTGTGAGTCTTGGCAGACTGCCCGTTTTTTTTCTTCCTTTCTTTTGACGGCTGTGGCTTCAGAAGAGCAGAGAGAATTCTTTGCATAGCAAGAATCGTGAAACACTTTTATCAGGATCGTAACGGGAAAAAAATGCAAAAATGATTCTTGACGCTCTAATAATAGCTAATGCATTTCAAGGGAAAACCTTCTTCAATAGGGCTCTGATGAAAAGAGTTCTCCCTCGAAACCTCCCTTGAAACATGTTAGCCACTACGGACGCTGTCTTGTCTTCCCATACTGGTTGATTGTAGTAGACCTAGAAGCCATCCCCTTTGCTTTTTACGACATAATAAAGACTAGGAAGAAACTGCACTAAACAATCCACATTCCCTATAAGCAACAACTCAGCTGTGAGATATACACATTTTTAAAAACCACAATTGTAAATAGAGCTGCGCTAAACACAAACCTAAATTGTGAAAAACATTAAGTGAATCAAAAATTATAACAAAAGAAGTCCCAATAAAGAAAAAGAAAAAATTATATACAGATTGTGATGAAACGCGTCGTGCTGACGTCACCATACTGTTTACGATCCCAGAAGGATGGGCTGGCTATTTGAATTCAGGCTTATCTTATGCATCCTTGATGTAAGTGCAATACTGTTTGTTCTATTAAAGTCTTATTTGGTTTTACACTATGGTGAGTATTTCTCTTTCTCGGGTATCCTTTGAGTATACCATCTGAGGGAGAATCCTGGTTTTCTTGAGTCCTGTGGACGGTCAAGATTAGCTGCTCTGCTGTGCTCTATGCTGGAATGTCCCATTCGGTGTGAGCTGTCATTCTGTTTGCCCTTTCTAAGGAGAAAGGCCCTGGCTGGGTATTAGCGACAAGTGTTAGTGTTAAAACCAGGCCGTTCCCGCCCCGGGGAGGCAGACAAGAATGCGGGGAAGATATATATTAGGACATATATTAGGACAATCTAAGGGCTGCTGCCTATCCCTAATTAGTACCCCTAGGGGTCTAATTGCAAGAGTAGATAGATAGTAAGGAGATAGAAATGGCGCTGCCCTATGTGTTAATTGATTAGTAGTACAAATATTAGAAACTATGCCCTACGTTCAGATAACTGTGACATGTAGGAACTCCATCAATAGATACCGTATTCCGGTCTCAAAATAAAACCTAAAATATGAGAGAGCCGGAAAAAGATATAAAATAATATAAAATAGAATAAAACACCTGTGATGCAAAAAGGTAGGTTAATGCTGGAAAATTTTTTTGAAGAATACCCCAGTGTAAAAAATTATAATCTGCCGTGTGTTGATGTGCTGACAAAAGTGAAATAAAATAGTTCAATAAGCAATACAAAAATAAATAAAAATGAAAAAAGAAATAGACCCCAAAGTTCAAAAGTATTGGGACAAAATGGCGCCAGAAAACAAGAAATTTTTTTTAAATGAAATAAGAAAACATCAGTGAATTAAGAGTGTCAATGCAATATGTATGAAACCAGTCTCAAATTACAAGTACATTGTTAAATTGGGTAGTGAATAACCCCAAGGTTCAAAAGTATTGTGACAGTGAGCGCCTGCTAAAAATAAAGTGTAAAAAACTTAATAAAGTGAAATGTAGGGTGAAACACTCCCTAAACATAAAATACAATGCATATGGCAGTCCCAAAAATATCATACACAGAATATAATTTCCAGTATCTTATAGCTAATGATGGTTCATTTCTAAACAGTTTGTTTATATATAAATATACTCCATGTAGAAGAGTTTTTAACCAGACGGGAGAAGTAAGTTCAGTGTATATACTAAATATTTTTCACCCTTGAGGGCATTACATCAGTGACTTCTGTGCTTGTTATTCAGGTAGTGACTTGAAGTGCTCACCCCCCAGTGCTCCCCCACTCACCAGAGTTGATCACCCCTGCAGGGGTAACGAGCGACAGAGTGGGTGCCTTAGGGTTGTTGGTGATCTCTCCGATTGTACTGCTGTTTCTATATATATTACGATCCTTACATGTATTCCAGGGTAAGCTGTGTGCTCCAAAATAACCAGGTTACTCCATACCACCTTTGTCTATAAGACTCTCCGGAAAAACAGAGAAACACAAGGAGGCTTCCTTCGTGAAGTAAGTCAGGTATTTATTGCACAAAAACTAAAAACAGTCCACAATAGCAAGTCTCAATAGAGAAAAATAGTAAAACCGACACCGCTGTATGCAAGGATGAGACCTGAAACGAGCTGTAAGCGTGCGTCCCACCTTGCGTTCCAGCCTCCACTTCCGGGTGTGACGTGTGAGCGTGACTCCGCCTTACGCGTTTCGTCATAGGACGTTTTCAAAGACGGCCATTTCTATCTCCTTACTATCTATCTAAGAATGCGGGGAACACCCCCCGCCACAGGAGATGGACGGCCTCCTTACCTTAGGGTAACTGTCCAGGATGACTCTGATCTCCCTCTCCTGTCCAAGCCGGCGAGTGGTGGATGGCTGAGCTGGATGCTGGATGGTGATCCATCCCTGGAGTCTGACTGTGACGGCTGGTGGGTCGGTCTTCCCCTGCTTCTTCCCTCCTCCGTCCTCCCCCTTGGCCTATAAGATCGCTTCTCCTTTTGACCAATTGGGAAATGGGTCTCACGACCCACTTCCTGTTTGGCTGAAAAGAGAATCAGTGTGAGAATAGCAAATATTCATTCTCTGTTCTCACACAACTGGGTGGGCTCAGAGCACAGTGCTCTGTGCCCCGAGCCCACCCTTTTTTGAAGCCTATTAGAGCATCTGGCCCTATGGATGGGGGGGCAGTTCCCATGTGCCCCTAATGGACAGGCCGCCACTGGCTTATGTGGGAGAAAAGAAGCCAAAATGCTGTACATATCCCTTACAGATTAGCAGCAGATAAAATTAGGTTTGGATCAGCAGCAGAAGCTAGGAGCAGATGTGTCAACAGCAGACAAAGCAAGAAGCTAGTCAACAGCAGATGAAGCTAGGGGTGGGTCAGCAGTACATTAGACTAGAGTAGGTTAGTATCAGATGAATCTAGGGGCAGGCCATCTGCAGATAAACCTAGAGGCAAGTCCCTAGCAGGTAAACTAGTAGTAGGTCACCAACAGTTAAGGCTATTAGCAAATACAAATAGGTGCACATCAGCAGCAGGCGAAGCTAGCGGTGAATCAGCTGAAGATTAAGCTAGGGGTGAATCAGCAGCAGATAAGGTTAGGGGCAGATCAGTAGCAGATAAGGTTAGGTGCAGATCAGCAGCAGATAAGGTTAGGGGCAGATCCGCAGCAGATAAGGTTAGGAGCAGATCAGTAGCAGATAAGGTTAGGGGCAGATCAGCAGCAGATAAGGTTAGGGGCAGATCAGCAGCAGATAAGGTTAGGGGCAGATCAGCAGCAGATAAGGTTAGGTGCAGATCAGCAGCAGATAAGGTTAGGTGCAGATCAGCAGCAGATAAGGTTAGGGGCAGATCAGCAGCAGATAAGGTTAGGGGTAGATCAGCAGCAGATAAGGTTAGGGTCAGATCAGCAGCAGATACGTTTAGGGGCAGATCAGCAGCAGATACGATTAGGGGCAGATCAGCAACAGATACTGTTAGGGGCAGATCAGCAGCAGATAAGACTAAGGGGTCAGAAGTAGATAAAAGATGAAACCATGGAGCAGGTCAGGGGCATGAGGCTAGCGGCAGGTGAACAGCAGATGAAGCTAGGGGTAGTTTGGCGGCAAATGAGGTTAGGTGCAGACCAGCAGCATATGAATCTGTGGGCAGTTGTCCAGCAAATGAAGCTAAGGAAGGTTCTAGACATGTGCAATTTGTTTAGTTCCAAATAATTTATTCCAGATTAAAACAATAAACATTTAATCCAAAAATTCGTAAAAGCCGAAAATCCGAAGATTCAGAAATTCGAAGATTTGGAAATTCGAAAATTAGAAAATTCGTAAATTTGAAAACTCAAAAATTGAAACTTCGGAAATTCAAAAATTCAGAAATTAGGAAATTAAAAAATTCAAAAATCCGAAAACAAGAATGAAAATTCAAAAGAGCGAAAATAAAAAATAAAATCCGAAAATTCGAAAACCCGAAAATTCAAAAATCTGAAATAATAACTAACTAATAATAACTATTACTAACTAATAAATTATGGGTATTGGAATTTCCTTTCAAACCTTGCTGTAAGTGTACGTAATGAATACGAATTTATCCGAAGTTACAAATTATCTGAAATAACAAATGCCGCATCTAAACAAATGGAACATAACTAATTATAAATAATAAATAGTAATAATAATAACAACTTTTTATTATTATTGTTATTTATTATTATTAATTTGTTACGTTCCATTCGTTTAGATGCGGCATTCGGTATTTCGGATGATTTGTAACTTCGTTTAAATTCGTATTCATTACGTTCACTAACAGCCAAATTTTAAAGGAAATTCCAATACCTATAATTTAATAGTTAGTTATTATTAGTTAGTTAATTAGTTATTATTTTGGATTTTTTCAAATTTTCAGATTTTCAGATCTTCAAATTTTCAGATTTTCATTTTTATTTTCGGAATTTCTTTCCTTCGAGTTTTTGCATTTTCTTTCTTATTTTTGATCTTTCAGATTTCCGAATTTCCGAATTTTTGGATTCTGAATGTTCGAATTTTCTAATTTCGAATCTCCGAATTTTCTCATTTTCGAATTTCCGAATTTATTCGAGATAACGATTTTCAGTCATAACGAATGACCAGAACCCCCCCCCCCCAAAAAAAAATGAATGAAAGGAAAACAATTTTTTTGGCAGTGCACGTGTCTAGAAGGTTCAGCAGCAGATTAATTTAGGGGTGTCTAAGCAGCAGATGAAACTAAAGGAGAGTCAACAGCTGATGAAACTAGGGGAGGATCAGCAACAGATTAAGCTGAGGGGAGGCTGAGCTGTGAACAAATCTAAAAAAGGTTAGCAGCAGCTGAAGCTTAGGGCATATCAGTACCAAATGAAGCTAGAAACAAACAAGCAGCAGATATAGCTAAGAGCAGATCAGCTAAAGATAAAGCTTGGACTGGATCAGTAGCAGAAGAAGGTTGGGACAAGCAAGCAGCAAATGAAGCTAGGGGCAGGTCAGCAATATATGAGGCTTGGGCTGAATCAGTAGATGAAGCTAGGGGCAGGTGAGCAGCCGATGAAGCTAGGGGCAGATCAATATCAGATAAAACTAGAGGCGTGTAAGCAGTAGAAGAAACCAGACAGATCACTGGGTGTACTACTGGAGCAAATGCTAATGAACTGAATTAGAGCAGAAAAAAAAATGATTAATCCTAAAGGGATCAATTGGTCATTTAAAAACAAAATATTCAGTTCTTCCAGCCTGTCCCCTAAGATCCCTGAATATCTGTTTGCTTTCCTGTTGTAAATTGTGTCCAGCTCTGTGGGTAGAATTTTTAATTTTAATAATAATTAACACCCATTTATCATGCTCATTTATTGTGCTAATTGTTCTTTAAGCTTATTCATGAGTATTTATAAAACCATTATAGCTTCTCTAAAGCCAAACTAATAGTCTATTCATAATATACAAGTTATAAAAAGTGTGATTAACCAGTATTACTTTTAGGATGGAAATTGTATTTTTCAAATCAGACTATTTGCTAAGCTAGGTTGCAATATCTATCTTCTTTTGGTAATTTGGTCATCTAGGAAAATCCATGTTATGTGTATAATGTAGAAGTGTTGGAATACATTGTTCATGTATTTTGTGCGACAACTACATCAGCCAGTAGATGTCAGTGTTTATAATTTTGTAGCTGCATTTATTAAACTCTATGTATTTTCTCTGTATAATAAAAGATTCCTGTTTCCGGTTACAGAGGAGCTTCAGTTTCCAAAAAGAAATTAAAAGTCAGCAGCTACAAATACTGTAGCTGCTGACTTTTATTATTGGGACGCTTACCTGCCCAGGGATCTAGAGATGTCGGCACCTGAGCCAATTCTTCAATCAGCATTGTAAGTCAGGGAAACTGGCTGTGAAGTCTCCTGGACTCTTGGACTCTCCTGGACTCTTCACAGACAGTTTTCCACTGTGCATGCGTGAGCAACACTGCGCTTTGTGATTGGTCCCGTAGTCTTCTGGGACCTGTGTGTGTCCCAGAAGGCTGCGGGGGGAGAGGAGGAAGGGCCGAACATGCTCATAGATCGCTGTAGCGATCTGAGCCAGAGGTGAGAGCGGGTACCTGTCAAGACCAGGTGCCCGCTTCCCCCCTCCCCTCCAAAAAGTAGCAAATGTGGCAGTGGAGGAGGTATGTGGAAAACAAGTGGAGCTCCCCCTTTTGGGTGGAGCTCCGCTTTAAGCAGATAAACCCATGTGGACTGTGCACTGTCTGTTCTGTCGGGCTATATACAGAACTATCAAAAGGTTATGGGCCCAAGCAAAGCCCAGGCACCCACCCAGACACCCAGAGAAAAGTTCATTTTTTTTTCCTCTTTTATTCACACAGCACCCCATATTGACAGAAAAACACAGAATTGTTGACATTTTTGCAGATTTATTAAAAAAAGAAAAACTGAAATATCACATGGTCCTAAGTATTCAGACCCTTGGCTGTGACACTCGTATATTTAACTCAGGTGCTGTCCATTTCTTCTGATCATCCTTGAGATGGTTCTACACCTTCATTTAAGTCCAGCTGTGTTTGATTATACTGATTGGACTTGATTAGGAAAGCCACACACCTGTCTATATAAGACCTTACACCTCACAGTGCATGTCAGAGCAAATGAGAATCATGAGGTCAAAGGAATTGCCTGAAGAGCTCAGGCAAGGCACAGATCTGGCCAAGGTTACAAAAAAATTTCTGCTGCACTTAAGGTTCCTAAGAGTACAGTGGCCTCCATAATCCTTAAATAGAAGACATTTGGGATGACCAGAACCCTTCCTAGAGCTGGCCGTCCGGCCAAACTGAGCTATCAGATAGAAGAGCCTTGGTGAGAGAGGTAAAGAAGAACCCAAAGATCACTGTGGCTGAGCTCCAGAGATGCAGTCGGGAGATGGGAGAAAGTTGTAGAAAGTCAACCATCACTGCAGCTCTCCACCAGTCGGGGCTTTATGGCATAGTGGCCTGACAGAAGCCTCTTCTCAGTGCAAGACACATGAAAGCCCGCATGGAGTTTGCTAAAAAACACCTGAAGGACTCCAAGATGGTGAGAAATAAGATTCTCTGGTCTGATGAGACCAAGATAGAACTTTTTGGATTTAATTATAAGCGGTATGTGTGGAGAAAACCAGGCACTGCTCATCACCTGTCCAATACAGTCTCAACAGTGAAGCATGGTGGTGGCAGCATCATGCTGTGGGGGTGTTTTTCAGCTGCAGGGACAGGACAACTGGTTGCAATCAAGGAAAAGATGAACGCGGCCAAGTACAGGGATATCCTGGATGAAAACCTTCTCTACAGTGCTCAGGACCTCAGACTGGGCCGAAGGTTTACCTTCCAACAAGACAATGACCCTAAGCCCACAGCTAAAATAACAAAGGAGTGGCTTCACAACAACTCTGTGACTGTTCTTGAATGGCCCAGCCAGAGCCCTGACTTAAACCCAGTTGAGCGTCTCTGGAGAGACCTAAAAATGGCTCTCCACCAACGTTTACCATCCAACCTGACAGAACTGGAGAGGATCTGCAAGGAGGAATTGCAGAGGATCCCCAAATCCAGGTGTGAAAAACTTGTTGCATCTTTCCCAAAAAGACTCATGGCTGTATTAGATCAAAAGGGTGCTTCTACTAAATACTGAGCAAAGGGTCTGAATACTTAGGACCATGTGATATTTCAGTTTTTCTTTTTTAATAAATCTGCAAAAATGTCAACAATTCTGTGTTTTTCTGTCAATATGGGGTGCTGTGTGTACATTAATGAGGAAAAAAATGAACTTAAATGATTTTAGAAAATGGCTGCAATGTAACAAAGAGTGAAAAATTTAAGAGGGTCTGAATACTTTCCGTCCCCACTGTATATTAGTGTGAAACTGCTAAAGAAATGTGGGAAGGATTACAAAAGTTGCATGAGCCTAGGTTCACATTGATGCAATTTGGCATGTGATTTGACATGCCAAATTGGCGGCTATTGCCAGTAATAGCACCATCCGAATCGGTGCGGCACTGTAAAGTCGGCATGGCACCGATTCCCAAAAGTAGTTTCTGTACTACTTAATGTGACTTCGGGTGAAATTTGTAGAGACATCTGTGCAGGAACCTGCACAGATGTATCTGAAATTGCCGCCGAAGTTGGACTGACAAGCAGGAATAAAATTGTGCGAGTTCAGCTGAACACGATTTCAATCCCACTGTCAGTGTGAACCTGGGCTGAAAAAGCTAATCTCAGCAAGAAATTGTATTTGATTATAAAGCTAGACCAAACCAAGCTAATGAAAGGCCAGGATATGTGAGATTACATAATGCAGACCTTGGGAGTGGTTTAATGCCTGAGAGGTATAGGAGAAGAAATAAAAGATTTTCGTGTCACAGCACTATTACTCAGTGGCTTATCAGAAAGTTATGAAACGCTTGTCACAACACTTGATGCACGTCCAAATGATGAACTGACATTGGAATTTGTTAGGGGTGGATGAATATAAGCGTTAAACAGAAATCATTTATAGTGACAGTGCTTCTGTTGCAGAGTCTGCTTTACCCTGGGTTCACACTAGTGCAATGCGAGAACCAGTGCGATTCCAGCGCCGGTTCTCGCATTGCCCCTCTCCCGCAGGCAGTTCACACTGTCTTGTGTGAATCGCTGCGGGTGTCATTAACAAAGGTAATGACACCCCCAGTTTAGTTCACAGATCGCAGTGCAAACTGTGAACTCGCACGGGAATCGGATCGCATAGGTGAGATTACCCATGCGATACGATTCTAGTGCAGAGAAAAACAAGTCCCTGCACTATTTTCTCTGCAAATCCAATGCGAGTTCAACCATACAACTGTATGGCTGAACTCGCATTGCTCAGAGATCGTATGTGATCAGGCACCTGCAGCTTAAAGACTAAAAATAGGAATAAAAACAGTAACATGCAACAAGAAACACATGAACATTTTGTGTGCAAGAACAAGGTCATTAAACTTGCATATTGCAGAATCTGGAAAGCTAAAATGCAAAAACAAATGAAACTACAAAAGGCCAAAAGAAAGAAACTGATTTTGCTTCAGATAATGCAAATGTTTTTAAAACCAAAAGTTGCACCTCATCCTTGCAGGCACGTGTGAGATTTATTAAAATTGGTGCACTTAGAATCTGGTCCAGCTGTGCATGGTAGCCAATCAGCTTCTAACTTCAGCTTGTTCAAATAAGCTTTGGCAATACAACCTGGAAACTGATTGGTTTCTATGCAGTGCACCAGTTTTAATAAATCTCTCCCATGCCTGCAAAAATTAGATTTTGCACTCTCCAGTTTTAGTAAATAACCCCCATGGTGTGGTGATTCAGAAGTTATGAGTCACATGACAAATGACAGAAATATCTTTATTCACCTTGAGTAAAACAGAAAAAATCACAACAGCTAATGGGCAAATAATAAAATCAGAAGGCATAGGAGATGGTTTTCTTTACAGTCTTATTTCCCAGAGTATCACCACAAAGATACCTGTGAAAATTATTTTTTATCAGTGAAGAAGTTCACAAAACAAGGCAACGTAGTGACCTTCCAAAATGACAGTTGTGCCATCAGAAAATGGGATATCTTACTTGCAAAGGCTAAAATTACAGATGAAACTTCAATGTGTTCAAAATTTCATGAACTAACACAAACACTTCAAACTGGGGGAAATTCCACATCAGTGTCACATGAGGTTATCCTATAGCAACAAAGTGACACAGAATTAGAAAAAATAATGTAAACAATCCAAATATTGCAAAAGAAGAAACTAGGCCACTCGAGGCTTCAATCAAAAAATCCACTAGTAGCAATAACGGCATCCCAGCCAAACTTTTGTCCTATGTTGCTCATGTAGCATTAAAACCAGAGCCATATTCATGGGATGAGATGCAATAACTTCCAACTCATGAGAAAAAAAAGTTGATCAGAGCTGCTGATGAAGAGATGACATATTTTAGTGAACTGAAAAAGATTTATAGAACTGAGATCCGAAATGGGACTTGTTGAGTGGGGGTGTTGGGTTACATTGTTTCTGTATTTTGTGCAACTACACCAGCCAGTAGATGGCAGTGTTTATATGTTTGTAGCTGCATCTATGGTTAAAATCTTTCACTTTTCTCTGTATAATAAAAGTTCAATTTTTCCAGGTAAGCAGATAAATTCATGTGGACTGTTCTCTGTCTGGTCTGTAGGGCTATATAGAGAATTTCTAACTATAAGTATTCTCAAACACACTGGCTGCAAGTTCCTTGCTGTCTCCATGCTTAATAAAAACGTGTTGTTACAAGTGCCTGCTCTCTATTCAGAGGATTTAGCTAATTACAGACACCAATTAAATTAAAATCTGCCTTAAAAGTTTAAATTGATTGCTGATATATCAAGCAGAGATGGGGATATTATACAACACTGGCTTCAGGAAGCCAACACATTCACTGTGTATAATGAGCTCTGTGAAATTTGAATGTAGTGGATTACACAGAACTCAGATTAAGGTAAATTTAATGAACTTTCTGATTTTGACAGAGTTTCAGTATTTCCTGAATAGCATCATCTTTTTGATGGGAATTGCTTTGAAAAGCAACTTCAGGCAGACATTTATATATGCAGTTGATTTACATATACTGTTTGTAAACTGGTCTGCCTGCTGAAAGATTTGTAATTCTGTTCAGCCAGATGCTGGTACTATTTCTTGTTTGTTATCAGGTTCCTATATTTAACCTTTCAGATATGTGGATGTGGTGCGATAATTCAAAAAACCTCAACAGTAGCTATAAACTTAGCTTAGTTTAAAGATGTATTACAGATGATAAAATAGATATACAGCGTCACTCAAGTCCAGGGAATTTCGTTTGAAATTCCTGGAAGCGATGGTCCTTTTTCCCAGACCCTTTTGTCAGTGTCCTGGGTGAACTCAACCAATCTTTGCCATATATATATATATATATATATATATATATATATATATATATATACAGACATCCCAAGTCTCCCGCATCTCGGCTGTGGCTCCCTGACACCCGCAAGTGCCATGCAATATTCCAGTTCCAGGGCCGATCATAGGTGGGTGTGCGTTGTGCTCTGCTGCACTGTTTAATTAGTAGCCCCGGGGTCCAGCCGTGCCACACTCGGCACTAATTCACTGTAGTTTTGCTGCTGATGCATGTTATTACACCTCGACCTCTCCAGAGTCCAAACATGTTCTAACTTGTCTAGGCAGAGCCAGCTGTAGCTTCCAGGACAGGAGGCATTAAGAGCAGAGCAGGAGGGAGCAGCCCACCCACTGACCGGTCCATTCCATATACAGTGCTTCCTGCCTTTAGTTGCTCCTTGGGGAGGGAGCTGGGTGCTGTTAGTTTCCACCGGCCTGCCTGTGCCACGTAAAGTGTTCCAGACTGCTACTCCAGGTCACCGGGTGTGTGCCTCTGTGTGACTGTCTCCCTGAAATGAGTTTGGCACCTCCCTGAAATTAGTTTTTGCAGGACGGGATGTCTGTGTGTATATATATATATATATATATATATATATATATATATATATATATATATACTGTATATATAAAATTTTGTGGCTGGGTGTGGCGGCAGAAAACACTCAGATTTCAGGTGCAGATAAACAGAAGTCTACTGTACCTGCGGGAAGGAAACCCAACCGGGATCACTCACAGCATGTAACTGCAATATGTTAGTAGATGTAGGCCTCAAGTGTGCTGACAGCGTCTGTCCCGAGGGGTGGAATGTGGCCTGGCCAGTCCGTACCCAAGTGGGAAGGCTTCCACATAGAATGGCGTGTCCTTGTGCCATCCCTACTCCCCCCGAACCTCTCCATGATGCTAAGCACTTCCCTTGCCAGAGGGGTAACCTGTCCTTACTCTAACCACACACAAAATGTGTGCCAAGCCTGGGAGCTAGGGTCTTATATAGACTCTGCCTGACCCAAGATGGCGGACAGAGTTACATGGGCGTCAGCATCCAATCGGATAGCTGCCCCCTGTGACCCAGGAAACCATAAAAGATTTAATTTCCTCTGCAATGCCACTGTGGTTGAGAGCCACCTTCAGTAGAGAAAGCAGACTGCACCTGCCTACATGTTGACTCAAAAACAAACTAAAACCAGTTTCACCAAGCAACGATGAAAACAGAAAGGAATGTGATGACTCATATGTTTACAGCTAACAGGAGTAAAAGAAAGAGTGAAGACATTCCTGCAGTGTTTAGTCAGTTGAGTGCAAAGCCATCCCCCTCTACATTCTTATGTAAGCAATGACAAGTTCTCCATCACCTCACTCTTCTCTATGGCAGTTGTACAAAGCTGCTTTTATACTAACCTGACCACATTCTACTATTTAAATAATGAAGATGCAAATCTGATAGCAATGATGTTGTTGACTTGCCCATACTGCTCTCTCCTCCCATTAGCAGGGTCACAGTGTTAGATTAACAGGAATGTACAGCATAATAGAGTCTAACTGCCTTGCAGTAATGCCCCTCCTTCCCTTAGGGCAGGTTTACACTTGGCAGCCCTTTTCACTGAACTGAAAAGCAATCTGTGATGGATTGCTTTTCAGAGGGTGGCAGACAGGTGACTGTGGTTGCAGGGCAAATGCTGCATAGCCCCATTCACTTGAATAGGTAGCGTTAGGTGGTGGTACTGCCCACCAAATGTGACAAGAGGTATTATTTTTGCTGTGGCCAAGGCATATGTACAGCTCCTTCCAGCTGCTGTATTAAGTGAAGGGGCAGTTGGGGATAGTAAAACCGCAGCTCAACCACCTATTTGTACTCTCTTCCAATGTGTGAAAGAGACCTTAGTTGTACAAAGAATTTTATGAAGCTATTATAAAGCAAAACTCAGATATTTACACTGTTTGCATTTAAAACTACATGGAATATTTAACCTAGACATAGTAGAATGTGTTGGAATACAGAATTGTATTGTGCTCAACAACGGCTGTACATCAGTATTTGGTAGAGATATATTCTTCATCCAGTAGATGGCAGTGCTTATACGTTTGTAGATGATCTCTGTGGTAAAATGCCATATAATTTTTCTGAATAAAACTTTCCTGTTTCCTGTTTCCTTTCTGCAGTTAAGCAGCAAAGCCCATGTGGACTGTGCACTGTCTGTACTGATCTATACGGCTATATACAGAATTTCAGGTTCAGAATAACAGGTTATGGGCCCAGACACCCACTCAGAGAAAAGCTGGGAACCTATTCATACCCAGCTACAGCAAATAAGTGCAAGATACAGCAATAGAAAGAAGACTGCAACAGAATAAAAGAAAATGGCCAGTAAAACAGCTGCAACAAAGCTTTAATTTGCAAATCTGAAAAACCAGAACTACCATTCTTGGAAATTCAAGATGAAAATGCTGCTAATAAAGATACTGCCATGAACCAGGCAGAGACAGAAAATGCAGTTAAAAATCACACCTTTAATGTTATAGTAAAAGAATACAAATCAGGAATGTAGTCAAAAACAGAATCCAGGGTAAGGAAGCCCAAATGGGTAATCGGATGAGCGTAGTCAGCGTAGTCAGAAGCCAAAGATCAGGATCAGGAACCAGGAGAAACATCAGCCAGGCAAAGTCAAACAGGAACACAGCAGAGCGACACACAGGGTATGTTGACCACATATGTTGACTGAAGGCACCAAAGCAATAAGCCAGGCAGTTTAAATAGCAAAAAGGGGCTGGCTGAAGGGTGGACTAATGAGGCAGGTAATGGTAACTAGGTCAGTGTAGAAACAATGAGTGGCTGGTAATTAACTGACAGCTGAACAGCCAGAACACTAAGAAGAGAGCTGCTAAAAGCCCAGCCCTGACAGTATCCCCTCCTCAATGACCTCTCCCTCTCGGAGGGGCACCAGGCTTGAGCAGAAAACATCCATGGAAAGCACAGAGGAGGGCAGGAGCATGTACATCTGAGGATGAGACCCAAGAGCGTTCCTCCGGACCATAACCTCTCCAATGGTCAAGGTACTGTATGCACCCACAAAACCTATGGGAGTCAATGGTAGATTGCATCTCATATTCCTTATGGTTGTCAACCTGATCTGGCCGAGGACATGGTACTGAAGCAGTAGAGCGATTGCAGAACAAAGGTTTTATTAAGGAAACATGGAATGCGTTAGAAATACACATGTTGGAAGGAAGATCTAATGCATAGGCCACTGGGTTGATCTTACGGAGAATGCGGAAAGGCCCAATATACCGTGGCACCAGTTTCAGTGAGGGAACACAGAGTCGGAGGTTAAGAGAAGACAGTCAGACCCTCTCCCCAACTTGGTAGAAGGGTGCAGGTAGGCGTCTGCAGTCAGCATGGAGTCTGTACCTATCACTGGCATGTTGCAAGGATTCTTGGACTTGCACCCAAGTGGAACGGAGTTCAAGAAGATGCTCCTCTAATGCAGGAATTCCTTGTGGAACAAATGTGTCAGGCAACATGAATGGCTGGAACCCATAATTCACCATAAATAGAGACAATCGGGAAGTGGCATTGATGGAACTATTGTAAGCAAACTCCACCCAAGGTAATAAGTCTGACCAGTTGTTATGGTGGTCAGAAATATAGCAACGTAGGAACTGCTCCAAGGCTTGGTTGACCCGTTCTGCTGCCCCATTGGACTGTGGGTGATATGCTGAGGAGAAGGAAAGCTGAATTTCCAACTGTGCTCAAAAAGCTCACCAAAACCTGGACACAAACTAGCTGCCCCTGTTCGAGATGATAACCATAGGTAACCCATGTAACCGAAAGACCTCCTGAGCGAAAATTGATGCCAGTTTTTGGATGTAGGCAACATCTTTAGCAGAATACAATGCAACATTTTCGAAAACTGGTCAATCACCATAAGAATAACTGTGTTGCCCTGGGAGTTGGGTAAATCCACAATAAAATCAATAGACAAGTGGGTCCAATGCCTCTCTCCACTGGGTTTGGGTTGTAGGAAGCCCACTGGAAGGTGTCATAGTGTTTTATTCTGAGCACACATGGGACAAGTGACTACGAAGGCGGTTACATCAGCATGGAGACTAGGCCACCAGAATTGTTAAGACATAGATCATATTAGTTGATTCTTCTCAGGGTGCCCAGCTGCCTTAGGAAAATGGTAGGTCTGGAGCAAAGCAGTGCAGAGATGCTCGGTGACAAAGCAGCAGTCACAAGCTTTTCAGGAGGAGAATGGATCTGAGAGCCCAGAATGCTCTCACCCAAAGGTGAAGTGAGACTAATGCGAATAGTGGCTAAAATGTGATCCAGAGGTATAACAGGTGTAGGAACCGACTCCATCTTGGAAGAGGAGAAAAACCTTAGATTGTAAGCTCCTTGAGGGTGTAGGGACTGATGTGAATGTACAATGTATATGTAAAGCGCTGCGTAAATTGACAGCGCTATATAAGTACCTGAAATAAATAAATAAATAATAAATAACTGCAGTGATGATGCATCAGCCCTTATTTTCTTCGTACCAGGTAAAAATGAGACTATGTAATTTAAGCTCAACAGGAAAAGGGCCCATCGTGCCATTCTGGGAGATAAGCGTTTTACCACAGACACAAACGTGAGATTTTTATGACCAGTCAAAATGATGACCCGCACAGTGGTACTCTTAAGGAGATGCCTTTATTCCTTAAGAGCTAAAATGATGGCTAACAATTCTCTGTCCCAATCTCCTAATTGCATTCTGCAGGAGACAATTTCTTATAAAAGTAGCCTCAGGGATGCATAATGCTCTCAGAGGTAGGACATTGAGACAGGAGGGCGCCTACTCCAGTTTATGACGAATCAATCTCAAGAATGAAGGGAAACGTAGGATCAGGACAGCAGATGTGGCAAAAGCAGCCTTGAGGGATTTAAAGGCTTTAACGGAATCTGGAATGGGGACCAATTCTGTTAGTTGCCCTCCTTACTGGTCATATCAGTCAGGGGTTTGACCAGAGAAGAGAAATTATGAATACATTTCCTATAATAATTGGCAAAGCCAAGAAAATGTTATAGCGGATGTAGACCTATGGGTCAAGGCCACTGTAAGACTGCAGATAGTTTCTCTGGGTCCATCAAAAATCTGGCAATAGAAATGACATAACCCAAAAATTTAACCTGTTCACGATGCAACTCAACCTCTGTAGCACACGGGAGATGTCTGTATGGTGGATTTTCTAGGGATTTTGAATACATAAGAATATCATTGAGGTAGACCACCACACCATTGCTACAGCATATCTTGGAGGACATCGTTAATAAATTCATGAAAAACTGCAGGAACGTTGCAGAGTGCGAAGTGCATTATGAGATGTTCATAATGTCCAGTCTTAGTATTAAATGCAGTTTTCCATTTGTCACCCTCCTTAATCCTCACAAGATTGTATGCCCCTCTCAAATCAAGCTTAGTGAAGACCGTTGCTCCCTTGAGGCGGTCAAATAATTCCATAGTCAATGGGATCGGATAAGGTCTCAGTTCACCACTCTTTTTTTTCACAAAGAAAAAGCCCGCACCAGCTGGAGATGAGGATTTGCAGATGAACCCTCAGGAAAGTGAATCTGCAACATAGTCCTCCATGGCTTTATCCTCAGAGACAGACCAGGGATAAACCCAGTCACGAGGAGGAATGGCACCAGGTTGAAGGTCAATTGCACAATCATAGGAGTGGTGTAGAGGCAAAATAACGGCCTGACCTTTGTCGAAGACAATGAAGAGCATGAAGACGTGCACATGACTTTAATTACTTTCTGACAACATGTATTACTGCATTGTGGTGACCAAGACAGAACCTTAGCATGTCGCCAATCAAAAGAGGGATTGTGTCTCTGTAACTAAGGACAACCAATGACCAATGAGGTGAGGAAACGGAGCAGTTTCATAGGGCAGACTGTAAAGGTCTCCTATCAATAGCCTTAATGGCAAGTGGGGAGGCACAAAGTTGCAGTGGTATCGAGTGCTTTGACACAAAGGCACTATCTATGAACAACCCTGCAGCCCCAGAATCGATTAGAGTCTGGGTATTGATGGAAAACTCAGGCCAGAAAAGGGTAACTGGAACTAAAGGTTTATCCTTCAGGATAACTCAGGACACAAAGATGCCACCTAAGGTCTGTCCCTTACAGGACCTCAGGTGCAGGCGTTTTCCGGACAGGTAGGACAAGACTTCAATAAGTGACCTTCCTGGCCACAGTAAAGGCACAATCTCTCCCTCCTCCTAAAGGCCATCTCTTTGGTAGAGAGACATGTGAAGCACAGCTGCATGGGCTCTACTTTACTGGAAGAACTGGGTCCAGGAGGCAAGGGAGGTCAAGGAAGGCATGTGTGGGAATGCAAAGCTCAGAGCCAAACATGCAGGAGGCTTCCGCAAGCACTCCTTAAAGGAAGGTCTCTCTCTGAGTCTGGTATCAATGAGAATGGCAAACGAGATCTACTCCTCAAGATTTATAGGTTTGTTTTGGGCTGCAATCTTTAATGTCATCCGAGAGACCATAAGGAAAAGCAGCCACGAGGGTCTCATTTGTCCAACCAACCTCTGCTGCCAGAGTATAGAATTCAATGGCGTAGTCGGCAACATTTCTCGTACTCTGTTTGATGGACATGAGGCTTTCGGCAGCAAAAGTGGAACGAGCGGGAATATCAAAGGCGGTCACAAACTTAGGGTAATTCTGGACAATGGATATTTGTGTCTCCCGTAGAGTGTTTACTCAAGCCAAGGCTCTATCTGAACGCAAAGAAATAATGAAGCCTACTTTGCTTCTGCCTCTAGGGAATGTCTGGGGCAGCATCTCAAAATATATTCCAACCTGGTTGAGAAACCCTCTGCAGTGAACTGGATTGCTCCCAAAATGCTAGGAAGTGGAGCAGAACCAGTCATACCTCTTACAGAGGTAAAATTGGAGGTGGGAGCCTGCACAGAGACCGGAGCAGCAGCGGGGATGGCTTGCAACACTGGTTGTCCAGAACAGCCAGAGTGGGAGGATCCAGGTGAGCAGTTTGAATCAGTAGCGTCTGTAGCGCTATGGAAAACTGATCCATGCGGTGGTCCTGCTCATCCAATCTAGAAAAAATATTACAACTAGGTGTATTGCCTGCATCTTCTGAAATCATGGCCTTCACCTAATATCAGGGACCATGAACCAGGCAGAGATATAAAATGCAGTTAAAAATCACACCTTCAATGCAATAATAAAATACAAATTGGGAACGTAGTCAAAAACAGAAGCCAAGGTAAGGAAGCCAAAATGGGTGATCAGAGAAGCCGGAATCAGGGAGCCAGGAAATTGGAAACTACAGTATTTTCCAAATTTCACAAATTAACACAAACACTTCAAACTGAGGAAAATTCCACATGTGCCACATGAAGATAAGCAACAAAGTGATACAGAAATAGAAATGAATGCAGACAATCCAAATGATGTAAAAGAAGAAACCAGGCAACAAAAGGCTCCAATCAGGAAATCCACCAGAAGGAATAAGGGCATCCCAGCCAAATGTCTGTCCTATGTTTCTCGTGTAGAAATAAAATCAGAGCCAGATTCATGGGATGAGATGCAACCAATGAGAAACGAAGAAGGATCAGATGCTTTGACAAAGCTGCTTACAAGAAACAGATTTAGTTGTTGAGTGGGGTGTTGGGATGCAGAATTGTATTTTGTGCAACAACTACTGTACATCAGAATTTAGTAGAGATATATTCTTCAACCAGTAGATGGCAATGTTTATAAGTTTTTAGCTGATCTCTGTGGTAAAGCTCTATGTCTATTCTCTGAATAAAAGTTTCCTGTTTCCTGTCTGCAGTTAAGCAGCAAAGCCCATGTGGTCTGTACACTGTCTGTTCTGTAGGGCTATATACAGAATTTTTAACAGAATGTATAGAATGGAATGGTAGTTTTATATCTGCCTGGAGTACAGATTTAAAATGGTACTGCAGCTCAATCTTCTTCTACCCCAAAAAAATATGGCTATAAGATCATAGCACACACTCAACCACAGAAGGTGGTACACTTTATGCTTTCACAGTACGATATTTGAAAATTTTGGAGTATTAAAAAAGAAAACGAAGTTTCTCAACTGTGTATGCAGCTATTCTCTGTAAACCAATTTTTCTCCAAATGCATCTTTCTCTCACTGTACAGAAGCACAATATTATATGAGCACTTGAGTATACTGGGCCTAATAGCAGCAGTCAGAAAAACACTTATCTGGAATCATCTTGTATTGTATTCATATATTAGTAGTGTGCATACACATGCAAAGTAAGGTCAATTGTTTTTCTTTATTTGACATATTGGTGGTTCATTTCCACCAAGAGATGGCCATGATTACAGTGCAGTAGTGGACACCCGTGCCATTCCCGATACTCTAGGCTTAAGCCTATTTGATGTCACTTGCTTGTACAGTATATAACACAATTTTTCAGAATTGCAAGTACTGCTTCACATTCCTGGAATTGTTAATAACGGTAAAAGGCATGCAGAATGTCTTCATATAGCAAGAGATAACACATAGCCTTTACAATATTAGGAAGAGAATGATTTTACCCGTAAAAGTGACACTGCCTTTTCTCTCATAATTTTTTTTTTAATCAAGTAATTTTATCGTGTTTACAATATTAGGAAAATAATGACTTTACCCATAAAAGTGACACTGCCTGCTCTATCATAAATGTTTTTTTTTTTAATCAAGTATTTTTGTTAGGATTTTTCTATTATGTTTCTTCCACCTTTGATAAAGTTTAGCAATTAAAATGAGTAATATGTTTACCAAACATTTCTTCCATTTCTAGCTGTATCCTATCAGCAGACTTACTTATATGTGTACATGTTGCCAGAACACCTTGTTATGAATGACTTTTAAAGCCAAGATTTATCAGGTGGCGGCAGCTCCTCGTTTCTTTCAGTGTATTAATTCTAGAATCCTACATCCCAGTGTCTACGGAGGCTTGAATGGATAAGGCAGGATTGTAGAGCTGTGTCTGTCTTTTTATCTTCATGTGATAAAGCATACATCTGCTGTGCACTGAAATATCTATCGGTTTTGACCATTTTCCATGAATGTAAAGAGGTGCACAAGCATTTGGCTATATACTGTATGCAATAAAATCTTCTTTGTGTTTTTAAAGTGAAAGCAATATACAGCATTAGGGTCAAAGGTTGGCACTGGGTTCACTGTGAAATGAAAGAGTCATACCTCTGTGGTTGAAAATAACTAAATTGCAGAAGGTAATATCTTTAATGGCTAACACTGCTGTGGAAATAATAGAAGCTTTCAAGGCGCAAGGCTGCATTGTTAGACTGATTACAAATTCAGTGTGGAATTCTTTCTTTTTTTTTTTAAATACAAAAAAAAAAAAAAAGATTTAGTGCAGCAAAGCGGGGGGGGGGGGGGGGGGCTATTGCAAAATGATGAAATGTTGTAAATGCATTAATTGCAAGTGCACATTAGACAGGGGCTGGTATTAAGGTATATGTAACCCAAGAACAAAAATTTAGAAGGGGTAGATGCATTAATTATTTTTTTCAGGTTTCATTTTATAGCAGTTATTTTTTTTACCACTTTTATAAATTAGGTTGTAAATCACTGGTCCAGGGTAACAATGTTGCTCCTCTCTAGATTTCGTTTATAGGTTTGCACATGTTTCTTTCATCACGTCCAGTACTAGACAACTGGTAGTTAGGTAAAATGATAGTGGGGCATGAAACACACACATCAGTGTGAAAAATAGAGGGCACTGCTTGTTACATATTTGTATGAATTATCTCTTGCTTGGTGTAAAGCTACAAAATCTAAGCCAAAAAGTGGTTGTAACGGCAGAAGGTTTTTTACCTTACTGCATTTTTTGCAGTAAGGTTAAAAACTTGTGCATGCAGCTGCCCCGGCAGTCCCCCTTTATACTTACCCGAGTATCAAACAGGGTGGAAACTGAGCTATTAATCCAAATTAAATATGAACATCAAAAAGCAGCAAACTCTACTGTGAGATATAGCAAAGTCCCAGGTCATACGTTCTTATACAGAGTTGCGCTAATAAAAATAAATGAAACACCTGTGACAAAAATAAAAGGCCAAATGTGATGAAAAAGGTTCTTTAGCGGTTTCCGCACCATCCGCCACCTTATAGTGTGTGCCAACTATCACCTCCTCCGTAAATAAAGTGCTTGCTTACCAGCTTGAACAGACCTCCTATCATGGAAGGTCAGTGACACTTGTGGCTCTAAACCCAGACAGGGCCTTTAACCATTTAAGAAACCTCTTGGGGCATGTGGATCCACCATCCAGGTGACGTCATCCCTGGAGATCCACAAAATACAAAAGGCTCGCCATGCTATAAAATCCTTAAAAGCTTTATTGAGAGCATATAAATTATTGCACTTACATCAGGAAGAATATAAAATCGCATTGGAAGCACATAAGCCGGCCAGCTAGATCGCAACAGCCCGTGCTTCCGGGATTCGAGAAGCTGGGTGACGTCCATACAAATCATTGAAGATCAATTTAAGTAACGTATAGCGGCCACAAATTGAATTAATAGATACTCACAACAGGAAATATTATATGTTCTTACATGGAGTCACACTAACAATGTCCTCCAAAGTGGCACGTAATGGATACGTTTATATAATATCAAATGCTGCCATAGAGGGTGTTATAAAACCTTTTTGGAGGAAATAAAGCTGTGTTACTTAAATTGATCTTCAATGATTTGTACTCCATTAACACCTTCACGCAAATATGCGGCCTCGGCTTGAAGAGGTTGTACCAGGGTTATACCTGCAGCTACAGGCATCACCCCGGTACTGTTTTTTAGGGCCAGCAGTTGGCTTTCTTGGAATAACAACCGATGCGGCTACAAGCCGCTCGGCTGTTATCCTAAGGAGTGGGCGGGGACATACCCCCCTCCTGCGTCTCTACCGGGCTCTCCTGTCCCACCGGGAGACTCAAGTGACCACATGACAAGTCCTCCAGCTGGCCGCAGATCTGAACAAAGCCGGAATCACCTTCGGAACCGGAGGCGATGGCGATGACATGACATTACTTCCGGTTTACTCAGCTGCCAATGGTGCTGATTTAAAAAAATCCCTAGTCTTACAAAACGCAGATTTTAGCACTTTGAATACTTTTAGGTGCAAAGGAGGGATTTGGAGTCTTATAGACCCCAGATCCCTCCATAAAGAGTACCTGTCACTGAGTATTATTGTAAACATCCCTTGCGACAGCAATAAAACTTTTTTATTTTTTTTAAAGAGACAGTGTAAAAAAAACCCAAAAAAACAAAAAAAGCTATTTAAAGTGCCCTATCCCTCCGTGAAGCATACGTAAGTCGCGCCTGCAAATGTAAACGGTGTTCAAACCACACATGTGAGGTATCGCCACAATCATTAGAGTGAAAGCAATAATTCTAACACAGGACCTCCTCTGTAACTCTAAATTAGTATCCTGTAGAAATGTATAAAGCTTTGCCTATGGAGTGTAACATCATCTTTCACATTATACAAAAAAATTGGGCTTACTTTACTGTTTTTCTTTTTTTTAAATTCATTAATGTGTATTTCTTCCAAACAAATTGTGTTTGAAAGACTGCTGCACAAATATCGTGTGACATAAAGTATTGCAACGATCACCATTTTATTCTCTGGGGTCTCTGATAGATATATATATATATATATATATATATATATATATATATATTCTAAGTAATTTTTTAGCAGAAAATACAGATTTTAACTTGTAGGCAACAAATGTCAGTAAAAGGCTTAGGCATGAAAGGGTTAATAGAGTTGCAACATTTCTTAGTTTATCTATCTAGCTAATCATATATGATGCCTCTTATCATTTGAGGTAACCTTTAATGAATTTCCATTGATTTTATTTTATTTAGAGAATTATTTTACTTTCTGCTGCTGGCATATTTATGATAGTGTTCCTCATGAATAACTTGAGGACGTTATCATGATGTCTGTTTCCTATTTATGTTTTTTTTTTTTTTTTGTGCTATAAGGTTTTTTAACCACTAGGTGTCACCTCTGATGCTTTCATTGCCGTGACTCCATAAAGGAGAAATAATAGTATTTCCTGTTGTTCATGTATAAGGCAGTGTAATTCTGGATAATGTAAGGAAGCTATCAAGGTGCTCGTTTGTTTGATTCACCTCTGTGATGCAATTAGGGGGTGGTCATTCAGCTAGCTGTATTTTTATTGCAGTAATTTGGGCTGCCGTTAACTTTTTTAATTGCATACGTAATAAGACGTTATCCATGCATGATTGTCTACCGAGGCATCGGTAACATGTATTGTATTCATTGTGATCACTCAGCACGCCACCCATGCCTCGGATGATGTCATCTTATGATGAAACGCGTGGGAAAAAGTGACGTGCTGACGTCACTGCGCTTCTTGAATCCCAGGACGGGCTGTTGCGATCTAGCCGGCCAGCTTATGTGTTTCCAATGCGACTTTCTAGAACGAAAAAAATTGTAACCCCCTCAGTTGGGACTTTAAATAGACCACCCACTCAAAAAAAATACATAAAATAGAAACTTTAATGATGAAAAAACATAAAATACACAAAATGACAAAGAAGCACAGCATAGATGACATAAAATGTCATTAAAATGCTAACAAAAGAAATATAAACAAAACGTGTGATGGTGCATCTTCATCTGATGAACAAACATACGTAGCCCAACTCTACTAGTTCCAAGATACCACTAGTGGGTCATTGGGTAAAGGGGCTATTACTTATAGTATGTCAGTTACTAAACCAAAAAATACAAAAATTACTGGTAAGAGGAATGATGGGAGTCTCAGAAAAGACGGGGGTCGGGTATTTGCTACCCATAGTAATTAAAAAAATAGGAGGCTCCCATCATACCGCATAGAGCAAGGTGGTCTCATCCCTAGTATTGAGAACGAAAAAAATTGTAACCCCCTCAGTTGGGACTTTAAATAGACCACCCACTCAAAAAAAATCCATAAAATAGAAACTTTAATGATGAAAAAAAATATAAAAAACACAAAATGACAAAGAAGCACAGCATAGATTACATGAAATGTCATTAAAATGCGACTTTCTATTCTTCCTGATGTAAGTGCAATAATTTATATGCTCTCAATAAAGCTTTACAAAGATTTTATACTTTGATGAGCCTTTTGTATTTTGGGGATCTCCTGTGATAACATCACCTAGATGGTGGATCCACATGCCCTAAAAGGTTATTTAGACGGTTAAAGGCCCTGCCTCGGTTTGGAGCCACAAGTGTCACTGACCTTCCGTGATAGGAGGTCTGTGCAAGCAATGGGCATGAGAGCTAAGGCTCTCTCTGATCTTTTGCTCCTCATTGGCTCAGATACAACAGCAGGATTAATCAGAGCCAGTAATGAGGGATCGGGGGGTGACAGAACAGGGTTCAGGAGTGAGCACACATGAGTTCGCCCATAGCAACAACTTTCTATATGGGAGCACTTGGCGGGGGGGGTGTTGCCAGACTGCTCTGCGCAAAACCATTACACACAGCAGATAAGTATGACATGTTTGTTATTCAATAAATAAAATAAAAAAAAAAAAGCTTTACAATCACTGCCTTAATTTTTAATAGAGAGTACTCCCATAATACCAAAGACACCGTCATGGCACCAGATTAACTAACATAAATATGGGGAATGTGCCATGTTATAAGAGGGACTGCTATGTTGTTAGGGATTAGGGATGAGCTTCGAGTTCGAGTCGAACTCATGTTCGACTCGAACATTGGCTGTTGGCAAGTTCACCGAACAGTGAACAATTTGGGGTGTTCGCGGCAAATTTGAATGCCGCAGAACACCCTTTAAAAGTCTATGGGAGAAATCAAAAGTGCTAATTTTAAAGGCTTATATGCAAGTTATTGTGATAAAAAGTGTTTGGGGACCCGGGTCCTGCCCCAGGGGACATGGATCAATGCAAAAAAAAGTTTTAAAAACGGCCGTTTTTTCAGGAGCAGTGATTTTAATAATGCTTAAAGTCAAACAATAAAAGTGTAATATCCCTTTAAATTTCGTAGCTGGGGGGTGTCTATAGTATGCCTGTAAAAGGGCGCATGTTTCCCATGTTTAGAACAGTCTGACAGCAAAATGACATTTCGAAGGAAAAAACCCATTTAAAACTACTCGCGGCTATTGCATTGCCGACAATACACATAGAAGTTCATTGATAAAAACGGCATGGGAATTCCCCGCAGGGGAACCCCAAACCAAAATTAAAAAAAAAAAAATGACGTGGGAGTTCCCCCAAAATTCCATACCAGGCCCTTCAGGTCTGGTATGGATATTAAGGGGAACCCCGGCCAAAATTTAAAAAAAAATGACGTGGGGTTCCCCCTAAATTCCATAGCAGACCCTTCAGGTCTGCTATGGATTTTAAGGGGAACCCCGTGCCAAAAAAAACCAAAAAACGGCGTGGGGTCCCCACAAGGATCCATACCAGACCCTTATCTGAGCACGCAACCTGGCAGGCCGCAGGAAAAGAGGGGGGATGAGAGTGCGGCCCCCCCCTCCTGAACCATACCATGCCCTCAACATTGGGAGGGTGCTTTGGGGTAGCCCCCCAAAACACCTTTTGTCCCCATGTTGATGAGGACAAGGGCCTCATCCCCACAACCCTGGCCGGTGGTTGTGGGCGTCTGCAGGCGGGGGCTTATCGGAATCTGGAAGCCCCCTTTAACAAGGGGACCCCCAGATCCCGGCCACCCCCTGTGTGAAATGGTAAGGAGGTAATTACCCCTACCATTTCACTAAAAAACTGTCAAAAATGTTAAAAATGACAAGAGACAGTTTTTGACAATTACTTTATTTAAATGCTTCTTCTTTCTTCTATCTTCCCTCATCAGAAAATGAAGAAGAGAAGAAGAGAAGAAGAGAAGAAAAGAAGAAGAGAAGAAGATGAAGAAGATGAAGAGAAGAGCGGAAGCCTCCCCCCATGCCATGGGGTGCGGAGCGGCCCGAGGAGAAGAAGATAGAAGACGCCGCGGAGGAGATGCTGGACGAGAACGCCGGAGGAAGAACCAGAAAAGCCAGAAGAACCAGAAGAAGAAGATGAAGGAAGATAGAAGAAAGAAGAAGCGTTTAAATAAAGGAATTGTTAAAAACTGTCTCTTGTCATTTTTAACATTTTTGACAGTTTTTTAGGGCAATGGTAGGGGTAAGTACCCCCTTACCATTTCACACAGGGGGGGGGCCGGGATCTGGGGTCCCCTTGTTAAAGGGGGCTTCCAGATTCCGATAAGCCCCCTGCCCACAGACCCCCACAACCACTGGCCAGGGTTGTGGGGATGAGGCCCTTGTCCTCATCAACATGGGGACAAGGTGTTTTGGGGGGCTACCCCAAAGCACCCTCCCAATGTTGAGGGCATGTGGCCTGGTACGGTTCAGGGGGGGGCCGCACTCTCGTCCCCCCCTCTTTTCCTGTGGCCTGTCAGGTTGCGTGCTCGGGTAAGGGTCTGGTATGGATTTTTGGGGGGACCCCAAGCCGTTTTTTTTTTTTTTTGGGGCGCGGAGTTCCCCTTAAAATCCATACCAGACCTGAAGGGTCTGGTATGGAATTTAGGGGGAACCCCACATCATTTTTTTTTTTATTTTGGCTGGGGTTCCCCTTAATATCCATACCAGACCTGAAGGGCCTGGTATGGAATTTAGGGGGACTCCCACGTCATTTTTTTTTTTAAATTTTGGTTCTGGGTTCCCCTGTGGGGAATTCCCATGCCGTTTTTATCAATGAACTTCTATGTGTATTGTCAGCAATGGAATAGCCGCGAGTAGTTTTAAATGGGTTTTTTCCTTCGAAATGTCATTTTGCTGTCAGACTGTTCTAAACACAGGAAACATGCGCCCCTTTACAGGCATACTATAGACACCCCCCAGCTACAAAATTTAAAGGGATATTACACTTTTATTGTTTGACTAAGCATTATTAAAATCACTGCTCCTGAAAAAACGGCCGTTTTTAAAACTTTTTTTTGCATTGATCCATGTCCCCTGGGGCAGGACCCAGGTCCCCAAACACTTTTTATGACAATAACTTGCATATAAGCCTTTAAAATTAGCACTTTTGATTATTCATGTTCGTGTCCCATAGACTTTAACGGTGTTCGCGTGTTCGAACAAACTTTTTTCCTGTTCGCATGTTCTGGTGCGAATCGAACAGGGGGATGTTCCGCTCATCCATATTAGGGATATTAGAGAAACTGCTATGTTGGAGAAATTGCAATATTACTCCTTCTACCATCTGATTGGGGATGCTTATCTTTAGATTAGGGGTGTTTGAAATTGGGAGGTTTTGTTTCCCCAAAAACTGGGAGATTTTGGTGAAAAATGTGCCATTTTGGTAAAGTTCATTTGAATCAACAGGGAAGGAAAATTATAGTGGTTTGTTTAATAGTAAAATGGGCTTTGCATCGCCCAATTATACTGGACCATTTCATTTGCCATAAAACGTCCCCACATTTCTCTAATTATTGTTATTTATTTATTTTTTTTCATAGAAAGAAAGAAACCGAAAGAAAAAGTAAAATTAAAAAACAAAACAAAAAGGAAATAAAAAGCACAAATACAAAACAATAAACTAATCTAACCAAAATACACAAAAACTAATAAAAAAACACACTCTTTAAATAACTGATTTCTATCCATCCTAAATAATATTATACTTTCCCTTTTGCTCCGTGATTGCTCACCTAATATGTGGTCCTGACCGTAGAGGCATACTACTACTTTTCTGAATCTCTCCAGTGCTATGAATACTAAATTAGGTTTTTTGCACAGTCAACAGGGACCAAGGTCTAAAAATGGTAGCAATTTTGCAGCTGGGGACTGCCTTGCCTAAAGTTGTATTCCAGGTATGGCAGCTTTCACATAGCTTGGACCCACCATGGACCCATGTACTGTAATGCCCTGTACACACGGGTGGACATTGATCGGACATTCCGACAACAAAAACCATGGATTTTTTCCGACGGATGTTGGCTCAAACTTGTCTTGCATACACATGGTCACACAAAGTTGTCGGAAAATCCGATCGTTCTGAATGCGGTGACGTAAAACACGTACGTCGGGACTATAAACGAGGCAGTAGCCAATAGCTTTCGTCTCTTAATTTATTCTGAGCATGCGTGGCACTTTGTGCGTCGGATTTGTGTACACACGATCGGAATTTCCGACAACGGATTTTGTTGTCGGAAAATTTTATAGCAAGCTCTCAAACTTTGTGTGTCGGAAATTCCTATGGAAAATGTGTGATGGAGCCTACACACGGTCGGAATTTCCGACAAGAAGGCCCTTTCACACATTTTCCATCGGAAAATCCTATTGTGTGTACAGAATATAATAGTAAATAGTATATATTAGTATAGTATTAGTAATAGTATATATTTGCCATACCTGTGGGATTCCCGTGGAAGCTGGAAATCACTGTAGTGGGCACCACTACTACAGTGATCTCTACTAGCTTACTAGATTTGCTAGCTTCCAGTGCATAGGAATCAAAGGAAGAAGGCAAAAATTTGGCGGTTTTTGATGTTTGTAAGCGGGCTTTGCATGACACAACTATACTGAACCTATTCTTTTGCATAAAAATGTCCCCACATTTCTCAAAAAAAAAAAAAAATTTCATAGAAAGAAAGAAACAGTGAAAAGGGTAAATAAAAAAAACCCTAAAAATAAAATAAAAAGCACAAACACAAAACGCTAAATGAAATAAACTAAACTAGTTTTTATGGTTGAACTAGATGAACTTGTGTCTTTTTTCAACCTGACTAACTATGTAACTATGTAACCAAAATACACAGAAACGAATAAAAAAAAAAGCACACTCTGTAATAATAATAAAAAAGATGTTTTATTCAATAAAATTTCACCGAAGCAGCCAAGTGAAATAATGAGTTCCTATTTTGGCTGCATGAAATTAGGCGAAGTGTGAGGTACCTCCAAAACATTGTCAATGTCTAATATTACGTACCTTAACCAAATAAAATGTGGATTGTATGTTTCTGCTACTTTCTGCCAATGTCATTTGCGATATCCAGGCTTTCCTAAGGTTGTTATTTGCTCCACATTTACTTTTGCGTGGGCAGGATGCTAGCTAAATGGTTAGAATGCTTGCTTTGAAGAATGTACCTACTTTTTCTTGAACTGGTTTCTTAATATTTATTAAATGTGCTACTATTTATAGTAAAAATTATGAAGCATGCTAAGCAGTTAATGACTGTATAAAACAAAATGAGCCGCCATAAGGGAAAAGCCACAGTATACATTCAGACAATTTTTATTGAATTTTTCTGTTATTATTATTGCTTAAAATCACTGTGCATTTAATAAAATACAACTTTTCTTGTTCAAGTATTTTATTAAAGATTATCAGAAAACATTGAATGTAATGAGTAAAGAGAAAAATTTTACTTCATAACATTAAGATAATCTTATTTCGGGAAAGTATATCTCTAGATGCATATGACATCATATAATTGTTTAGTTAAGAATTAAATTAAGACAGATCAATACAGTAAATTAATAGTTAACTATCTAAACAAGAATATACCTTATATATAAAAATGTATGTAGAGTCGCTATTATATTTGGTGCTCTTTTCAATAGTGGAACATTATGGTTAACCACTTGCCGCCCGCCACATAGCAATATGACATCGGCAAAGTGGTTGCGATATCCTGACCGGACTTCTTATGACAACGCCAGGATATCAAGCCGCTGCACGCCCCGGGGTTGCGCAATGCGGTGATCGTTGTTATGGTGTTTCAGTCTGACACACCATAACTCAGATCTAGGTAAAGAGTCTTTGACAGGGACTCTTTACCACGTGATCAGCCATGTCCAATCACAGCTGATCACGATGTAAACAGGAAGAGCCGTTGATCGGCTTTTCCTCACTCATGTCTGTCAGACGCAAGTAGAGGAGAGCCGATTGGCTGCTCTTCTGACAGGGGGGTCTGTGCTGATTGATTATCAGCGCAGCCCCCCCAAGGATGCCCACACTGGACCACCAAGGACGCCACCAGGACCACCAGGGATGGCCACCACTAGTCACCACCAGTTATGCCACCCTAGACCACCAGGGATGCCAATCAGTGCCCACAATGGAATCCAATCAGTGCCCACAATGGAGGCCAATCAGTGCCCACAATGGGCATCACTGATTGGCAGGCATTATTGTTTAGCACTGATTGGCATCCATCACTGCCATCCATTAGTGTACATCAGTGCCACCTATCAGTGCCCATCCATGCCCATCTGTGCCACCTATCAGTGCCCATCCATGTCACCTTTCAGTGCCCATTAGTGCTGCATATCAGTGCCACCTATCAGTGCTCATTAGTGCCGCCTATTAGTGCCCCATCAGTGCCACATATTACTGCTTATCATCAGTGCCCATCAGTGCCACCTAATTGATGCCACCTCATCGGTGCCCATCAGTGCCGCCTTATCAGTGCTCGTCAGTGCAGCCCCATCAGTGCCCATCAGTGAAGGAGAAAACTTACTTATTTACAACGTTTTGTAACAGAAACAAAAAAAAATGTTTTTTTCTACATTTTCGGTCTTTTTTTTATTTGTTTAGCAGAAAATAAAAATCCCAGAGGTGATCAAATACCACCAAAAGAAAGCTCTATTTGTGGGACCAAAATGATAAAAATTTAGTTTGGGTATAGTGTAGCATGACTGCGCAATTATCATTCAAAGTGCAACAATGCTAAAAGCTGAAAATTGGTCTGGGCAGGAAGGTGTATAAGTGCCTGGTATTGAAGTGGTTAATCTACCACTGATTTGGAACTGTCAGGGCTGGGCTCAGCCCTTCCTTCTCTGAGCTGGCCGCTCAGCTGTTGGCTAATTACCAGCTCCCATCTCTCTCCACAGTTACTCAGCTGTTGTTGATATCCTGCTCCTCAGTCCTGCCTACTTAATCACTTCAGCCCCGAAAGGATTTACCCCCTTCCTGACCAGAGCACTTTTTGCGATTTGGCACTGCGTCGCTTTAACTGACAATTGCGCGGTCGTGCAACGTGGCTCTGAAACAAAATTGACGTCCTTTTTTTTTCCACAAATAGAGCTTTCTTTTGGTGGTATTTGATCATCTCTGCGATTTTTATTTTTTGCGCCATAAACAAAATAAGAGCGACAATTTTGAAAAAATGCATGTGTCTATCCCTAGAAATCAAAGACATACAGTATGGTAAACCCATGCAACATTTTTAACCGCTTGCCGACCGGCTCATGCCGATATATACATCGGCAAAAGGACACGTACAGGCAGATTAGTGTACCTGTACGTTGCCCTTTAAGAAGCGGTTTGCAAGCGCGCTCGCTGCGACCTCTGTGAGTGTGATTGCAGGTCCCACAGACCCGATACTTGCGATCGTCTCATGGAGAGGAAGAACGGGGAAATGCTAATGTAAACAAGCATTTTGCTGTTCTGCCTAGTGACAGGACACTGATCACCGCTCCCTGTAATCGGGAGCGGTGATCAGTGTCATGTCAAACATAGCCACGCCCCCCCACAGTTAGAATCACTCCCTAGGACACACTTAACGCCTTCACTGTCCCCTAGTGGTTAACCCGTTTACTGCCAGTCACATTTACACAGTAATCAATGCATTTTTAATTGCACTGATCGCTGTATAAATGTGAATGGTCACAAAATCGCAACAAAAGTGTCCGATCTGTCCCCCATAATGTCGCAGTCATGATAAAAATTGCTGATCGCCGCCATTACTAGTAAAAAAAAAAAAAGATTAATAAAAATGCCATAAAACTATCCCCTATTTTGTACACGCTATAACTTTTGCGCAAACCAATCAATAAACGCTTATTGCGATTTTTTTTACCAAAAATATGTAGAAGAATATGTATCGGCCTAATCTGAGGAAAAATTTTTTTTTATATATTTTTGGGGATATTTATTATAGCAAAAAGTAAAAAACAGTGCGTTTTTTTCAAAATTATCACTATTTTTTTGTTTATAGCGCAAAAAATAAAAATCGCAGATGTGATCAAATACCGCCAAAAGAAAGCTCTATTTGTGGGGGAAAAAGGATATCAATTTTGTTTGGGAGCCACGTCGTACAACCGCTCTATTGTCAGTTAAAGCGACGCAATGCCGAATCGCAAAAAGTGCTCTGGTCTTTGGGTAACCAAATGGTCCGGGTCTTAAGTGGTTAATACATAAGTGGTAATCTGTAGGCACTGAGCCAGAAGAGTATATATCAATACATCATCTAAAAAGGTGTAATGATTAAGCAAAGTTAGGATTTAATGGTGCAGCATGAAATTGCCTAACATGGGTTAAACAGTGTATGTGATTTTGGGGCTAGCTAGAGCTTGTGAAAGTACCTATATCAGTCTTACTGAATGATTAGCTTCTGCATTTTTTAGACAATGTGATGTCTGGTAGCTCATTTGGCTTCTCATTACAGCAACCAGTAGCATTCTCAGAGCTGTGATATTTCCGGTGGTGTTTTTGAATCTGTTGCATTGCCCATACCTTTGGTGTTTTGTTCTTGTTGAAATATCCATGTTGCATACCAATATAAAAATACAGTAAACACATGCAATCTGTACATACACATTCCTTGCATTATTATGACACTGCTGTCAGCCCGGTCTAGTTTCTGAGCTCCATGTTAAGGCAACAGTGGTAAAAATAGCATCTAGTGTAAAGGGAATCCTCTGCTTGAACAGTTTTCTGAGCAAATAAATGAATGTAACTGACTTTCTGCACTGTGGGAATAGTAATCTGTTTTTTGATTATTACAGTGTATTATTTTTCTCGCTGTTTTCTGCTTGCAAATGTATTATGTGTTAATCAAGTAATTTGTTCTTGATTTGTTCACATACTGTGTCACCCACATCTGACATTTTAGCTTAATAAAAAAAATAATAAAGATAGAGCTAAGCATACAAATAAATGTAATTTATATTTAGACAAAAAATGATGGCAGGAGATTTCACTGCAGAGAAAAACACAATTTCTAGACTTTCCAACAGTTTTATGCAAAGGGAAGTGAGGGGAGTTGTAAGTATTAGGGGCAGTGGGGAAATTAAAGCCCAACTTCAGATTATTATCAAACCCCTTCCCACCCTTAAATGCCTACCCCCCTTCCTTATCAACCGCTGGTATTAAAAGAAAAATCACATTTTTTTATTTTTTTAACTGAAGCTACTGTCACATGATGATTTATTTGCCTTCTGCTGAGGCCCTTCTGGGGGTGCTCACATCACTGCCTGCATGATGCACACACCTCCTATTGGTGGAGGCAGCACTTCCGATGGCTGGGTCCTCTCCCATAGCTTAATTGATGCCAATGCACATTTCAATTTCATATTTACTCCTGGAGTTGGGCTTTAAAATTAATATCAACCAGTAAACTCTCTGGTCAGTTACACCCTGTGAGATACAGTATGATCTGCATTACTAACAACCAATCCATTCCATGATGTTCAAGAGCACTGGTCTCCAAACTGTGGCCCCGGGGCCAGATGCGGCCCTTTGCTTGCTTTCATCCGGCCCATGGGGCACTATTTCTTTCACTGACACCAACAAAGGGGCAGAGTTCCTTCTAATGATACCAACAATGGGGCCCAAAGAGACCAATGATGGAGGACCACTCCTAATGACACCAGGAAGGGGCACAGTTCTTTCCAATGACATTAATAATGGGGCCTAATGACACCAATGATGGGGCACAATTCCTACCAAAGACACCATCGATGGGACATAATTCCTCTCAATGGCACAAATGATGGGGCACAATTCCTCTCATTGACGCCAAAGACGTGGCATTGTTTACTCCAACTTATACTGGTACTTTTTCTACTCCTAATGGCCACAGCCCGGCTATTCTAAAGTCTGAAGGACAGTAAACTGGCCCTTTGTATAAAAATTTTGGAGACCCCTGCTCAAGAACAAGTTTGGAAGGGTGCACTGCTGTATAGAGTTGTGTGTTATGGCTAGTCTGTGTCTGGAATGCATAGAAGCAAGATATTATTTACCTCTAAAGGCCTCACATATTGAACACAAAACATGTATTTTTCTATACAACATCCAGAATGAAAAAAGATCCAGATTAAACAGGGGACTGAAGCTGAGCTAGTTGAAAAGCTGCTTGGTTCTTGGAAGTATGGAGATTAATCATATTACTAACTTTTCATTCAAGTAAACCAGGCCACGATAATGAGCTTATCATATATGGGTGTGAAATTATAAAAGGGGTGGGGGACTACAGTTTTGCAGTAGATATTTATTCTAAATGGAGGTTTGTTCTGATGCTTATATCCAGAAATTCGAGCAGTTTAAACGTCAAGGCTTAGAAGCAGGATGACTGATTAGAGATGTCAATACCGTGGGTGGCATGTTGGAAGATGAAAGCAGCTTGAGCTGAGCACTTCTTTACATTTGGGAGTTTACATATTCTTATTGATTGAACAGAAAAAGAAACACTAAAGAAAATACACTAAGGCAGGGGTGAGAAAGATACAGCTGTTTCCTACATATGCTTTCTTCACTTTTTGTAATACAAATTGTAGTGATGCCATATCAAGGACAATTAACAAATTGTTCTTGATGCCTACACAGTGTGTACTGACGTAATGCATACCGATAGGTGTGTAAGCAATCCATTAGTGGCCCTGAATGTGTTCATTTATACAAAGGTCTGTAGAACATTTTCATTATACAGTATGAATGTCTATAACTTGATTTTATACAAATAAGCAGAATATCAAATCTTAAAGTAATTGTAAAGTCTTAAATGTCTGTAAAGTCTTAAAAAAACCCAAAACAAACAAAAAAAACAAACATGTTATGCTTACCTGCTCTGTGCAGTGGATTTGCACAGAGTGGCCCCTATCCTCCTCTTCTCAGGTCCCTCTTTGCTGCTTCTGGTCCCTTCCTCCTGTCGAGCCCCCCCACAGCAAGCAGCTTGATATGTGGGCACCCGAGCTGCAGCTCCATGTGTCCATTCAGACGCAGAGCTGGGGTTCGGCCCTGCCTACTTTCTCTCCTGATTGGCTAACTGACTTTGATTAACAGCAGCGGGAGCCAATGGTGCCAATCATAAGGGAGAGTCCTGGACGGCCGAGGGACTCGTGGACATCACTGGATAGAGATGGCGCTCGGGTAAGTATTAGAGGGGATGAGGGGGGCTGCTGCAAACAAGAGGCTTTTTATCTTAATGCATAGAATGCATTAAGATAAAAAAAACCTTCTGCCTTTACAACCCCTTTAAAGAAATACAGTCAATAATACCATATATGTTCTTGCAACAATCACAGTTATTGTAATAGGGTGCTCATTTCCTCACCATGCCCCTTTAACACTTTTTCCCACAACTCCCTGGAACCCTGGACACACCCAGAGAAGATAGATTTCTCAGCTTCCCTCTTTCAGCAACTCTGAGAGGCTACACCTAATAACAAAGGGCTAGGTGGGCAAGTCTTGTTAGAGGTCCTCTAAGGTCAGAACTGATATGTGGGTAGCTGGGTAGGAGCCTCATAGCATGCAGATTCTCCAAAAAACCCAGTGACTATGGAGAGCATCTTCCAGATTGCTACCAGAATATTCCAGTTCCAGTGGGGTGACACTTGAGCCCTTGGGCCTGGGAATTCTCCAGATGTTCCAGAGCTACCTTGTATTTTACTGTGAGGGATGCTGTTAGAGCCATTATTTTACTACCCCCAACCATCAAGCCGCAAGTAAACATGACCAGCATGCTTGGCAGGTTGTACTCCCATCAGATGCAACCAATTCAACTGAATGGGGCCACATTGCAAATGAGTAAAGCATGTGGTGTGGTATTCCTATTCAAAATTCTCCTTCGGCTGGAAAAAACAGACAATCAGGAAAAGGCAGTGTTGCCTCATAAATGCCTGGCAGCCGCTGCCCTACCATCCTCTAAAAGGCAATCCACAGACTGCCACCCCATCTAAATGAGCTTATAGACTTTTATAGAGATAATACTATAAAGCCACATGTTAACCTGGTTTTCTCACAAAGACGTTGCTGTAAAAAGTCCATGTTTGTGCAATTTTCATAATTGGTTTTGTATTATTCTGCAGTGTATGCATGTTCTTTGCCATTCTAAACTTGCTTTGCCTGATCATTTGACCAATTACCTATTCTGTTAAATAATCACCACAATATAAACTGTATGGTTGTTTTGCACATGATTTAGAACATGTTTATCTTTGTGCAGAATCTGCTGCTACCCAAAATTATTCATATAATTTATTTCGTATGGTGTCAGGATCTCAGTTCTTTGGGATTTTGATTCTGGTATAAGACTATGACTAGAGATACTTTAAGTATGGTCCCAACCAGGTCTTTGAGGGCTTACTACACAGCTCTGAAGAAGATTTCAGTCGAGGAGACTGCAGCTGTTATACTAAATTGTGAGGAGATGTGAGACATGTCTTCATTCTGATGGTTAGAACTGTTTACTGTTTTTTTAGTCTTTAGCAATCTTTTACATTTATAATTTTTACTTTACTTTAATTGATGATAAACAATGTCGGGACAGAAAGGGAAGGTAAGTATGTGCTACTGGTGGGATCACCATAATATTGAACATATTGCTTTGCTCTGCAGACTTAACTTATATCTGATGTATTTAGGAAGGGGATGATGTGATTGCTCATAATGATGAGGATGACTTACCGTAACTAGATGCCGACCGTCCCATGTACATTTACTGCAGCAGGCTGGCCGCTCTTGGCATAATCACGTACCTGTATGTGATTCTGCACTTCCGGGCCTGGGGAGTGCACGCGTGCTGCCATAGACCCGCTCCCACTGTGATTGGATACAGCAGGAGCCAATCAGTGGGTCTGGCGGATGCGATGTCCACTGGGACCCGCCAATCATCCGAGATACAGGCAGAACCATGATCTGACTTTGTAAACAAGGCAGATCACCTTTCTGTGAGAAGGGGAGGTAGAGATTCTGTGTTTCTGCTAACTATCTGGATCTCTGCCTTCCCACAGTACAAGCACTTCCTACACAGTTAGCAAGCACTCTGCAGGACACACATTTAACCCTTTGATCACCGCTGATGTTAACCCCTTCCCTGCCAGTGTCATTAGTACAGTGACAGTGCATATTTTTAGCACTTATCACTAAATTAGTGTCACTGGTCCCCAAAAGGTGTCAAAAGTGTCAGTTAGGTGTCTGATTTGTCCGTTGCAATAAGTCGTTGATCGCCGCCATTACTAGTAAAAATAAATAAATAAATAAAAATTCCAAAAATATATCCCATAGTTTGTAGATGCTATAACTTTTGTGCAAACCAATCAATATATGCTTATTGGGATTTTTTTGACCAAAAATATGTAGCTGACTACATATGGCCTATATTTGTGTTGCAGAGCTAACATAAAGTGAACTATTTTGGTGGTGAAGTGTTAATGCAAGCAAAGTTTAATAAAGGATTCCACTATCACACAAATTAACTTGAAAGCGAGGTCTAATACTCACAAAATCCTGCCAGTCTATTACTTCAGCAATAGTAGGAAGGATATATTACATGAGGAATCAACTGGTCAAACTTTATGGTAAATTTGTACTTCTAAAGTGTGGCAAGTAAATAAGTAAGCCTCCCAGCAATGCTATTACTAGGCTGCACCTAGAGGGAGCTATAATGTCTTGTAGTGTGACTTCAGGAGCCTGAAACCAACAAGTTCACATTAAACTCGGAAAGGAAGTGAGCAACGTGTTTAGTGTCTCCTCCTTGATACAAGTTAGTCACACTTTGTTTATGCTATCTTTGTTCAGTTTTGTGTTTATTCTGACATTCACTTTCTCTATTGGTATCTTATATGTTTGAAGAGGGAGAGGGAAGAGAAGCGCCAAGCAGACTCTTGGTGTAGTACCGTATAATAAGCAAAGAGTAAAAGTATAAAAATGGCACTCACAAAACATGTGTACAGAGCAAGTATAGGGCTCAGAGCAAAAACATCCTGCCTGCGGAGGGGGAGAGGGGGGCTAACAGTCCATGCCACAGCGGCGGCTCCAGTGAAGGTTGATGTGGGAGTGAGCTGTCAAAGCCTGTAACTCGGTCTATCTACCTGGAGGGGAATAGCCAATTGCGACGCGTTTCTGAGGCTGTATCTCAGCCAAAGAGGAAGGAGAAATCCAGGGGAGCCACTCTAGTGCACATTGCTGGATCGAAGTCGAGCTTAAGTATGGGGGGGAGGACTGAGGGAGCGGCTACAAACTGAAGGTTTTTTTACCTTCATTCATAAAAATGCAAAAAGTTAAAAAAAAAAACTTCAGCCTTTAGAACCACTTTAAGGGATAAACACACTTTTAGTTAACATGACAGGCTTCATTTTTTTTTTTTTTTTTTGCAGATTCTGTCACTGTTTCCTTACTGGCAAAGAGAGTCCACCTGACACCCTATCCCTTGTCTTCTACAACTAGCAGACACTTTCTGCCACCAGGAGCCTGTGTAATCACTGAACCCATCCTGCGAGGGCCATGCGATGTGGAGCCATGTTTATTTGCAAGACCCAAACTGCAGGACATTTAGAAATTATGCTGTGTAGGCTTTGAGTATTTCATGCTTGAGATTAGAGCATACACTTATCCTTTAATCCAAAACATTCTAGGGGTTATACCTCAGTAACTATACAGCACACCTAGGATGTCTGGAAGGAATTTTGTATAAATTGTGTAACTCCAACCTGGAGGAGCAGAATATTTATAGAAGAACTGTGATTTTTGCTGTAATATACAAGAATAAATCCCAGAAGGGGAAAAGACCTAAACATGTGCTAATTTCAATAAGATATTGTTAATAGATTTTACAGCATAATTGTCATCATGTGAATGATTAGCTGGCAACACGCTGTCTTGATACCTGATGTGGGATTATTCAGTAGCATACTACAGTTACATTTAGCTACCAACATCTCAGTCTTTAGTTAAAGAAAGAAAAATGAAGTGCACCAGACTGGACCCCAAACAGTACTTACATAGGTATTAAAGGATTTGTACTGAATATGTTTTTTTGTTATTTTACCCAGACATACACTTTAACCATTTCCTGTCCATCCCCAGTATTCCTATTAACAGGGCTTTTATGCTTGGGAGCAGAAAATACTGCCAGATAATGTGATCACTGTGATTGGCTGTCACAGTGGTCACTTCATCGGAAGCCAGTCCCACGGGCTCCCAATCATTACTACAGACCAGAAGTTCCTTATGACAGCTCTATTACTGTGCTGGGAGCGCGCTCACTGTGCACATAAAGTGTGCACAATATGTATGCTATAAGGAAGGCTGCAAAAGTGTGTGTCCGGTATACATACAAAATCACTTTCCTGACACCACAGAAACATGCTGCCCTTTGGCAGATACACAGAAGTGCCATTAATTGTTAATGACACCCTCATGCATCGGCTGAGATGTGCGTATTCACATGCACCAAAATTCAGGGTGCTGTGGCACCATGCTCTTTTGAAGAAGGGTTCCACATCCAATTTGCTTTCCTTTGCAGAACAGGCTGATGTTAGGCTGAATGACTATAGTTGTAGGCAGAACTTTTAAGCATGCCCCTTTACCAGAGGCATAGCTTGAAGCTTGTGGGCCCCGATGCAAAAGTTGACCTAGCCCCCCCCCCACTACTTCCAACGTGCGCGCAGATACATCCACCGCACGCCAAGATACTCAAAGTGGCTTAAGAGTTTTGAGTTCCCAGAGTTCCTCTTTACATCAGAGGACAGGGATCATCGCTGGAGAATCAGAGGACAGGACCCCTTGCAGGTCACTTGGCAGAGCTCCTTTCCCATTCCAGCACTGTATACAGCCCTCCCCCCACTACAAAGGGCTGAGGAGAAACAGTATAGAGTGCTGTAATGGGAAAGGAGCTCAGCAGCTGGGCATAGCATGCAGGGTGGAGGGGGTGGGCAGGGGGTTTTGGGAGGGTAACTTAGATCTGGGAGGGCAAAGCCATGTCACACAAAATCTGGAGCCTGCAGCCCTTCAGGGGTCAACTGAGGAGGTTTTAAGGGATTTGTTTTAGCAATTTCTGAAGGTTTCTCTGTCAGTGTTGGCAGGTGTTGGGGAAAGGTCAACTTCCGGAGGTGTGTGTCTTTTCCCCAGTTGTCAGGGAAGTGCGGTAAGTAGACATCCCTGAGTGGGGGGTACAGAGAATCCCAGCTGGTGACTAGGAGACACTGAGCAGTGTCATACCTCACCAGTGACATCGGTCCCATACTGGCTACAGGACGGCACTCTCCTCCTCTTGCCTCGCTGAGCTCTGTTACCATTCCATGTTGCCAGCACACAGCACAGACACTTCCCCATTCTGGGCTGCTCTCACCTCGTGCTCCTCTCCATTCAGGAAATGGCTCACAGCTTCTCCCCAGCCAATGGGAACAGAGGGGTGTGGACTGTGGAAGGCAAAGTAGAAGCCCAGTACTGGAGCATGACTGTGGGGCCCTAGGGCAGATCGGAGCTGGATTTTGTGGGGGATATGATAATATGACAGGGAGGCTGCAGGGGCCCCCTGGAGCTAGGGGCGAGGTTGCAATTGTGACCCCTGCAACCCCTTATGCTACACCCATGCCCTTTCCCTCTCCAGTGGGATGCTGACACCTAAACATTTTTTACCTTAATGCAAGGAATGCATTAAGGTAAAAAATGTTTAGGCTTTACAACCACTTTAATTTTTAATGTGTAATGTATTCTGAAATTGAATATGCAGGTTAACCCACTGTATGCCACTTTGTTGACTGACTGATGCATATTACATATCATATACTAACCTGTACTCAATATTTTTTTAATTGCTTGGAACAGCAAACCAGCTTTTTAAAGAATAAAAAATACAATTAGGAGTAAATAAAGCTCCTAATCCCTCTGGAAAACAAAACAAAAAGGTGGGTGTACATCATCTTGCCTTTTAAGCAACATAAAATCAGTACATGGCATTCATCCCCATCTTTCCGCTTTCAACAGATGTTGATTAGTAGAGACTATGGAGCCATTTAAAACCCAGTGGTCACTGTGCTGTAAATGATCTGTGGACTCTCTGCATATAAGAAGTAAATCTAGCAGCTTGTCTCTGTAATCCAGGCATGAGTGTAGCATGCTTGGTGTGAAGTAACCATGTCTGTTTTCATTCCACCCAATTTCCTTTAACACATCTGTGTCCAAAGAGATGTGAATTCCTTATTTCCACTTTAGTTGTTTCTGATGGCCACAACTACTGAGGCTTTCCTTTGCTGGAATTGCAATGATTAAAAACGCTCATTTTAACAATTGTTTTGTTTTTCATTGACCTGGGGTGCTGCCGAAGTGATTGCAATAAAACAGTGCCACCGTTCAGTCTTTCAGTGAAAGCTAGCGTGCTGTTATTTCTTCCAGAAGGCATTTTTATAATTAGAAGGTGGGTTGAAAACATTGTTGTTGACATTACAGGCTTCTATGTTTTCCCTTTTCTGTCTATTTGTTAAATTATATTTTAGGTGTAATGAAAACTCACACAGTTGATTAACTCATTTGGTGCCAAAAGGGCAAACTGCTTCAGGCAACTGAGAAATGCTTTGTGGTTTAAAGTGATAAATAGGTTTGCTGTAATTTAGATTTAAAGGAAACAGTATTTAATTGTCTATTAAAAATGTACTATGCTGATTCTTGCTGCCATGGTTCAAATACTGCAGTTGTAGCATAGACCTCTGAGCCATTTGGAAATTTTGCAAGCAATTCCTTAAAAATATAAAGTATCTCACAAAAGTGAGTACACCCCTCACATTTTTGTAAATATTTTATTCTATCTTTTCATGTAACAACACTGAAGAAATGATACTTTGCTACAATGTAGGGATGAGCCGAACACCCCCCTGTTTGGTTCGCACCAGAACTTGTGAAATTCGTTCGAACACGCGAACACCGTTAAAGTTTATGGGACATGAACATGAATAATCAAAAGTGCTAATTTGAAAGGCTTATATGCAAGTTATTGTCATAAAAAATGTTTGGGGACCTGGGTCCTGCCCCAGGGGACATGGATCAATGCAAAAAAAAGTTTTAAAAACGGACGTTTTTTCGGGAGCAGTGATTTTAATAATGCTTAAAGTGAAACAATAAAAGTGTAATATCCCTTTAAATTTCATAGCTGGGGGGTGTCTATAGTATGCCTGTAAAGGGGCGCATGTTTCCCGTGTTTAGAACAGTCTGACAGCAAAATGACATTTCAAAGGAAAAAAGTCAATTAAAACTACTCGGGGCTATTAATGAATTGCTGGTCCAACAATACACATAAAAGTTCATTGATAAAAACAGCATGAAAATTCCCCACAGGGGAACCCCGAACCAAAATGTAAAAAAAAATGATGTGGTGGGTCCCCCTAAATTCCATACCAGGCCCTTCAGGTCTGGTGTGGATATTAAGGGGAACTCCGGCCAAAATTAAAAAAAAAAAAATGGCATGGGGTCCCCCTCAAAATCAATACCAGACCCTTCAGGTCTGGTATGGATTTAAGGGGAACCCCGCTCCAAAATTTAAAAAAAGAACGGCGTGGGGTCCCCCAAAAATCCATTCCAGACCCTTATCCAAGCACGCAACCTGGCAGGCCGCAGGAAAAGAGGAGGAGACGAGAGAGTGCCCCCCCTCCTGAACCGTACCAGGCCACATGCCCTCAACATTGGGAAGGTGCTTTGGGGTAGCCCCCCCAAAACATCTTGTCCCCATGTTGATGGGGACAAGAGCCTCATCCCCACAACCCTGGCCGGTGGTTGTGGGGGTCTGCGGGTGGGGGCTTATCGGAATCTGGAAGCCCCCTTTAACAAGGGGACCCCCAGATCCCAGCCCTCCCCCTGTGTGAAATGGTAAGGGGTACCCCTACCATTTCACAAAAAAACTGTCATAAATCTTAAAAATGACAAGAGACAGTTTTTGACAATTCCTTTATTTAAATGCTTCTTCTTTCTTCTATCTTCTTTCTTCTATCTTCTATCTTCCTTCGGTTTCTTCCTTCATCTTCTTCTTCTGGTTCTTCTGGTTCTTCCTCCGGTGTTCTCATCCGGCATCAACATGGGAACAAGGTGTTTTGGGGGGCTACCCCAAAGCACCCTCCCAATGTTGAGGGCATGTGGCCTGGTACGGTTCAGGAGGGGGGGCCGCTCTCTCATCCCCCCCTCTTTTCCTGCGGCCTGCCAGGTTGTGTGCTCGGATAAGGGTCTGGTATGGCTTTTTGGGGGAACCCCACGCCTTTTTTTTTTAAATTTTGGCGCGGGGTTCCCCTTAAAATCCATAACAGACCTGAAGGGTCTGGTATAGATTTTGAGGGGGACCCCACGCCATTTTTAAAAAAAAAATTTGGCCGGGGTTCCCCTTAATATCCATACCAGACCTAAAGGGCCTGGTATGGAACTTAGGGGGACCCCCCCCGTCATTTTTTAAAATTTTGGTTCGGGGTTCCCCTGTGGGGAATTTCCATGCATGTTTTATCAATGAACTTTTATGTGTATTGTCGGACCGGCAATTCATTATTAGCCGTGAGTAGTTTTAAATGACTTTTTTTCCTTTGAAATGTAATTTTGCTGTCAGACTGTTCTAAACACGGGAAACATGCGCCCGTTTACAGGCATACTATAGACACCCCCCAGGTACGAAATTTAAAGGGATATTACACTTTTGTTGTTTCACTTTAAGCATTATTAAAATCAATGCTCCCGAAAAAAACGGCCATTTTTAAAACTTTTTTTTGCATTGATCCATGTCCCCTGGGGCAGGACCCAGGTCCCCAAACACTTTTTATGACAATACCATGAATATAAGCTTTTAAAATTAGCACTTTTGATTTCTCCATAGACATTTAAAGGGTGTTCCGCGGCATTCGAATTTTGCTGCGAACACTCCAAATTGTTCGCTGTTCGGCGAACTGGCGAATAGCTGATGTTTGAGTCGAACATGAGTTTGACTCGAACTTGAAGCTCATCCCTACTACAATGTAAAGTAGTGAGTATACAGCTTGTATAACGGTGTAAATGTGCTGTCTCCTCAAAATAACTCAACACACAGCCATTAATGTTTAAACTGCTGGCAACAAAAGTGAATACACCCCTAAGTGAAAATGTCCAAATTGGGACCAATTAGCCATTTTTCTCCCCAGTGTCATGTGACTTGTTAGTGTTAAAAGGTCTCAGGTATGAATGGGGAGCAGGTGTGTTAAATTTGGTGTTATTGTTCTCACTCTCTCATACTGGTCACTGGAAGTTCAACATGGCACCTCATGGCAAAGAACTGTCTGAGGACCTGAAAAAAAGAATTGTTGCTCTACATAAAGATGGTCTAGGCTATAAGAAGATTGCCAAGACCCTGAAACTGAGCTGCAGCATGGTGGCCAAGACCATACAGCAGTTTAACATGACATGTTCCACTCAGAACAGGCCTTGCCTTGGTTGACCAAAGAAGTTGAGTGCACGTGCACAGCATCATATCCAGAGGTTGTCTTTGGGAAATAGACATATTAGTGCTGCCAGCATTGCTGCAGAGGTTGAAGGGGTGGGGGGTCAGCCTGTCAGTGCTCAGACCATACACCGCACACTGCATCAAATTGGTCTGCTTGGCCGTTGTCCCAGAAAGAAGCCTCTTCTAAAGATGATGCACAAGTAAGCCTGCAAACAGTTTGCTGAAGACAAGCAGACTAAGGACATGGATTAAACTGGAACCATGTCCTGTGGTCTGATGAAACCAAGATAAACTTATTTGGTTCAGATGGTGTCAAGCGTGTGTGGCGGCAACCAGGTGAGGAGTACAAAGACAAGTGTGTATTGCCTACAGTCAAGCATGGTGGTGGGAGTGTCATGGTCTGGGGCTGCATGAGTACTGGCACTGGGGAGCTACAGTTCATTGAGGGAACCATGAATGCCAACATGTATTGTGACATACTAAAGCAGAGCATGATCTCCTCCCTTCAGAGACTGGGCCACAGGGCAGTATTCCAACGTGAAAACGACCCAAACACACTTCCAAGATGACCACTGCTTTTCTAAAGAAGCTGAAGGTAAAAGTGATGGACTAGCCAAGCGTGTCTCCAGACCTAAACCCTGATGAGCATCTGTGGGGCATCCTCAAACAGAAGATGGAGGAGCGCAAGGTCTCTAACATCTCCAGCACCGTGATCAGTGGCAGCCAGTGGTTATTTTCTTTGGCGGGGCAGCAAACAGTAACCCCCCCTGTCGGTCGGCCGGCTGGTCTGGGGCACTGAATCACCCCATGTAATCAGCACTTCGGGCTCTCTTTCAGTGGCAGCGGCAGGGGTGGCGGTGGCTCTTCCTCAGTTTCCTCCCTCCTGGCTCTGGCTTTCGTAACCTCCCTCCTTCCCTGCTCTCCCCGTCGGCCAATAGGAAGTCTTCTCTTTTTGGCCAATTAGAAAATGGGTCTCAGACCTGCTTCAGATTGGCCAGATTGAGGATCAGTGTTACAACAGCGAATATTAATTCGCTATTGTAATACCTGGGTGGGCTCGTAGAGCAATGCTCTGCACCACAAGTCCACATTTTTTGAAGCCCATTAGAGCCTATGGCTCTAATCGGGTGCTTCAAAAATACACCCCCCGCTGTAATTCAGACGCCTCGTGTATGGAAAGGGGCCAGAAGCCTAAAATAGGGGTGGTAGCAGCGGCCATGGATAGATTCATGCAATGCATGAATCTATCCATTAGTCATATAGAGGGTGGCTGGAGAGAGGAGGCGGCCCCCTAGCTCCCCTAATGGATGGGCCGCCACTGTCTGTGATGTCGTCATGGAGGAGTGGAAGAGGACTCCAGTGGCAACCTGTGAAGCTCTGGTGAACTCCATGCCCAAGAGGGTTAAGGCAGTGCTGGAAAATAATGGTGGCCCCACAAAATATTGATACTTTGGGCCCAATTTTGACATTTTCACTTAGGTGTGTACTCACTTTTGTTGTCAGAGGTTTAGACATTAATGGCTGTGTGTTGAGTTATTTTGAGGGGATAGCAAATTTACAGTTATACAAGCTGTACACTCACTACTTTTCATTGTAGCAAAGTATCATTTCTTCAGCGTTGTCACATGAAAAGATATAATAAATTATTTACAAAAATGTGAGGGATGTACTCACTTGTGTGAGATACTGTAAGATGGGGTAGTTATCAAACAATCATACAAAATAATGTATACATGTGTATTTCTTCTGTTGTGACTGCATCATTATGATAACATATCGTATGTAGCATATTAGCTAAATGGTCCATATACACATTTACCTTTTAGAAACCATCTTGTAGCTGTACACTTGTCACTGCATCATGATTCATTTAAAGCTCAATTCAGGGCTCATTATTCCATTCCCCAGTTTTTCCTCCCAGAGCTCCCCCACCTTCACAATGATGTATATATTTTTTTTAACTTTTGTATTTATGTTATTACAATTATTTCCATCAGATTAAGCCTACATACTGCGGGTAAAATAAGTATTGAATATGTCACCATTTTTCTGGTCAAATATATTTCTAATGGTGCTATTTACATAAAATGTTCACCACATGTTGGTAGCAACCCATGCAGTCCATACATACAAAAAACAAAGAAAACAAATAAGTTCAGAAATTAAATTATTTGTAATAAAATGAAATAACACAGGCAAAAAGTATTGAACACGCTAACTGAAATTAATTTAATACTTTGTACAAAATCCTGGTAAAGACAGCTTCAAGATGCCTCCTGTATGGAGAAACTAGTCACATGTGCAGGATGAAAAAATTTAGTTTCGATTCGTTATTTAACTAAATTCGTTTAGTTAAATTCGTTGCATTTGTTACATTCGTTTTCGGGGTTCGTTTAGTTTTGTATTCCAATTTGAAAAAATTTGCCCGTATTCGAAAGAATTCGACCGCATTCGAAAAAAAAATATCAGATTCGAAAAAATTCTACCGCATTCGAAAAAAAACCTATCAAATTCGAAAAAACTACCGCAAAACTTTGACCGAATTTGAAAAAGTAAACTGTATATAATCATATATATAATCATATATATATATATATATATATATATATATATATATATATATATATATATATATATATATAAAACATCTAAAACATCTTCTGAAATTCGAATTTCATGTAGACTGAAATCAAATATCAAATTTGAAATGAAAAGATTGGAATAGAATAGAAAATAATAGGACAGAATAGCACAGAAAAACAATAGAACAGAATAGAATAAAATATAATATATATATTATATTTTATTCTATTCTGTTCTATTGTTTTTCTAATCTATTCTTTTCTATTCTAATCTTTTCTATTCAAATTCAAATTCATCATATACGAAATTCGAATTTCAGAATCCATCTTCTTTTGTTTTTCTATGCTATTTTGTTCTATTATTTTCTATTTAATTCTAATCTTTTCTATTCAAATTTGATTTCAGTCTACATGAAATTCGAATTTCAGAAGATGTTTTATATATATATATATATATATATATATATATATATATATATATATTTTTTATTTTTTTTTCTATTATATTCCATTGTTTTTCTATGCTATTCTTTTCTATTCTATTCTAAACTTTTCTACTCGAATTTGAATTCATTCTATATGAGGTTCGAATTTCGGAAGATGGCTTCTGAAATTCGAATTTAAAAGATTACAATAGAAAATAATAGAAAAGCATAGACTAGAAAAACAATAGAACAGAACAGAATAAAATATAATATATATATATATATATATATATATATATATATATATATATATATATATATATATATATATATATATATATATATATATATATAATATTTTATTCTATTCTGTTCTATTGTTTTTCTAGTCTATTCTTTTCTACTCTATTCTAATCTTTTCTATTCAAATTCAAATTAATTTTATCCGAAATGCGAATTTCGGAATATGGTCTTATATATATATATACAATATTTTTTCTATTCTGTTCTATTGTTTTTCTATTATTTTCTATTCTATTCTAATCTTTTCTATTTGAATTCAAATTCATTCTATACGAAATTCAAATTTTGGAAGATGTATCTTATATGCTGAGCTGGTCTATTTTTTTATGCTATTCTTTTCTATTCTTTTCTATTTTATTCGAATCTTTTCTATTCATTCTACACGAAATTCGAATTTCGGAAAATGGTTATATAATAGAAAAGTATAGAATAGAATGTATGAATGTATTATATTTTTTTCTATTCTTTTCTATTGTTTTTCTATGCTATTCTTGTCTATTATTTTCTATTCTATTCTAATCTTTTCTATTCAAATTCGAATTCATTCTGTACCAAATTTCAATTTCGGAAG